>NC_081542.1:25697195-25722757 GCF_901000735.1 Corylus avellana
TATATATATATATTCCAAAGTTTGACGGTTTGGTAACTATGTGCTCACGTTATACACAGTGATATGATGCATCATGTACGCACATGAACCCTAGAGTAGAGATTAGAGAATAGAGATACAAAAGCTTGACATAAATATATAATGTTGCTCTTTACACTCATTTTATGTCGGTTGACGTTGTGCGTTTTAAGTTACTTTTCTTTTGTTCTTTTTAAGTGGCTGACAAGAAAATGCACTTAAAGCATATAAAGTCAACTGATATGAAATAAGTGTAAACAATAGTATTTATTTTCTTTTATTTTTTACATTTTCTTTTATTTTTTCTTTTTCTTTTTATGAGTCAATAAGAAAAGGGGTACAAAAGAGAATCTTTCTCAATCCAGATGGAAGAAAGAATAGGTGACTGAGTTTGCAAGTTAACGTTAATATCAGAAATAATAGAAGCAACATTCTAGTATTTGAAAAGAGACGGTTACTGAATGGCAAGGACAATGTTAATTGCATCTCCTTGTAACAAAAGCGAGTAAATTCTAAGAGAGGACGCAGTTTGAGAGGCTAAAATAGCAGGTTGAGCTTCATTGATTGCAGTTTTAATAGTGGAGAGACGTTTGGTTGTAGCGTGAATAATTTTACCGTTAGTCACTAAGAAGTCATTCTTAACCGCCACATCATAGTTAGACTTGGCGGTGCTTGGGAGAGGAGACCAAAGAGAGATCGATAGTCATTCCAAGCAAGTTTATGGACCTTCACTGAGTTGGAAATCTGATGAAGAGATTGATTGGGAATGGGCTGGACTTTATCATGCACTAAACGATTCCTTACAAACCAGATGTGATCCATTGTAATTACTTGTTGAAGTTGAAATCACCTAGTGTCCACCTTAGTTATAGACAAATGTTGAGAGGGGTTCAGTAGCACTGTCACCCATTGAGAAATAGGAATGTTGCTCAAAGTTTCTGAGTAGAATGGCCAAGGGGAGCTTCTCCATATGATTCTAGCCAAAGAACATTCAAGAGATGGTTTCTTGAACATTCTAGCCAAAAAAAAATAAAAGTTTTTTCAACAACAGCCCTTACTTTCAACAAACCTTTCCAAGAAGCAGAGCTGTTGAGAAAATCACAGCCCTCTCTCAAATATTTTCCTGCAAGAGGCACCACCCTTGCTTGAAGATAGAAAAGCATCTCCTTTTATTGGATTTTCTCATTTTGGGCTAAAAATCTGAAGAAGCTTCAACAAATCTATTTCCTTTGGCCACATAGGAAGCCAGCAAAGATAAAGCTTAATGAACAGTGTCAATTTATTCATCCAAAAAACAAAAGAACAGTGCCAGTTTGATTTTTTAAACATTTTTTACGGTTTTTTTACATTGATCAAAGTTTTGGAATAATCCAAAGATTCCAAACCAGTTCAATTACAACATATAACCACGGTTTTTGTCTTATAAATACAAGAATGTTCGTACAACATCTGGCATTCTCCTGAACTCATATCACTATCATTCTTCATGGGGGGTCGACATCTAATAGGTAGTAAAACAAGAACATAATGAACCAAAACCAGAATACTGAGGGTTCAGCTCAACTATCATTTCAAAGCGAAATTATAAAGAAAACATAACAAATATTCAAAACCACAAATATAATAAACTCCAACTCTTTGGTTTGCTAAGATTCTCAAAATGAAATAACGATCACAGATAGGAAGGTCTCTACTAAAATGATTCAAAAATTGACCTGTCTTTAACACTTCGGAGTTCATTCCTCAAATGGCAAAGTTACATAAACAAATTGGGTCTTGTTGCTTTGTAAGTGGTCTTCAGCTTCCTGCTTGGTGGCCTAACCTTCTTGAACACCAATGGGAATTTGATTTTGGAGTTGTGGAACTGCTTAGTGCTCTCCCTCTTGCAAAGCTTTGCAGGGATGGTGGCAGTCTTGATAATTTGAATGCACGGAAACCTGACTCTGTGTCGAGATGCCATCTCAGTGTACATCTGCTCGACAGCCCCATTTAAAGTCGTATCACGGTACTCCTTGTACATGTTGTGATAACCAGTTCGGCTTTGATACCTCAACCAAATACCATAGTTCTTGATCTTGGTAGGGTTTTTCTCAAAAATCTACAAAATCCAAGTGATATATTCAATTACGTTCAGAAAGGAAAGGATTGTCAACAATCTGCAATATTCTCAACTTCAACCTACATTTGGATATTGGTGGAGTTCTGACTAGGTTTTTTTTCATATACAATTTCGAATCATCAATAATGCTCATGCTTTCACTCCAAATATTTATAATACATAATACAAAAGAGATAAAAGAGTCAAAAAAAAGACCAAGAAATTATCACCCAAAAAAACAAATCACAAGGACTGTTAAATCCAGATTAAAATATGTTATCACCACAGCAATTTCAAGGTTGTAAGCAAACTACCTACTCTTGATTCAACAAATTTATATAATTAGAATCCCTGGCTGACGGTTCAAATTTATGGTTGTGGCAATTATATGAAAAACTATATATCAGACACAAAAAAAAAAAAAAAAAACTGCTATATGGACCTAAGCTAAAGGACTATGAATAGTATACAGCATAAAGATCTTCACAAATACTGGCAAAACTTAAAATTTCATAAGAACTAAAACTAAAGGAAATTGTCCATCTAGGAAAGTAACAGAAAATAGAAAGTTGCTTTCGAGCTTTAAATTCTAATCACAGACGCAAGAGGCACCTAGTAGTCAAGTTGAAAGCATAGGCTTCAGAGAGTGGGAGCTTTGCTGACTAGTTGCTATATTAAATTCAGTTAACTGAAAGCATGATGGCAGTAGAAATGACAGAGGAACACTGTATGAAGACAACCTACAAAGCTCTAGTACCAAGCTAAAATCATTTGAAAAGATTTTCAGAAGATATTGGTAAATTAACAGATAACAGCAGAAGACTATTTCGTGCAAGTAGTTAATAATGGATTAGAAATTTATTCTTTTTCGTCAAAGTAATCTAACCCTCATTTTCTTCAACCATATAAATCGTATGGTTGTAGTCACTGCCACACAGTCCTAATACGTTGGAATACAAAGAATTCAAAGAAACTATCCTGATTTAGTCATTGAACGACAGAACTACAGCTAGTTTACAATGCACTAATTTTAATTGAACACCCCAGCCCTCGACGTAATAGCAAAAGGAAGAAAAAAAAAAGCATCAAATACCAACATTAACAAATTACAGATAACACCCACCACTGTCACCAGAGGAAACCTCAAACATTAGTAACACAATGACAAAGAAAATAATTTATACTACACACTGAATTTTCATCATAACCACGAACCATAATAAAGATTTCCATATCATTAAAAAAATCCACACAAACATGAAGAACTTTGTTCCCTCATTAAAATGGAGGGCAGCTTATACAAATTACAATTACCTAGAAATTATCCGACAAACAATCTTTGACAAGATCGAAATTATACTAAGAGAAATGAGACAATATACCTCATTAATAGCAAGCACTTGACCATTGCTCTTTTTGACCTTCTTCAGCTTCCTCAGAAAATACCTAATCCACACCAACCAAACGACATTAAAACAAAATTAACCAACCAAATAAACACAAACCCAGATCTCAATTCCCAAAAACAATTAACTTGAACCCAAAAAAATAAAACCCAAACATCTACACCAAATCACTCACCAAAACTTGGACTTGGCGCGAACCTCGTTCGTGGCCCAGAGCTTCATCCGGTAAATCTTCGGGTGCTCATCAGATTCAGTTGGCAGAGCCCTCCCAACGACTTGATATTGGTGAAACTGCACCTCCAAACCATAACACCATTAGCAAAAGCCCAAACCCTAAAACCCTAATCCTCCATTATGCTTCAGAGAAAATGAAAAGCCCCCATCTCCAATCATGCTTTATTTGGTCTCAATCACATAAAAAAAAAAGAAAAAGAAATTACGCGAAGAGGTTCTCAGTTTCGTTGCTTTGATTTTCCCATAAACCAAAATGCAAACATAATGTAAACACTAGACTTAGAGACTAAAAGTAGAGATTTCCAGTGGATCTGAGAGATGGGTTCGTAGGCTTACCCTGAAAGTAACCATCTTCGAAACTCCGCCTCTCTGCCTCTCTCGCTCTGCGTCTCTCTCTGTAAGAGCAGTAGAAGAAGGGTTTTCTTTTGCTTATATAGGACCCCTGAGGAAAACCCTAATATGTAGAGAACTGTTAAAGCGACACGTGGGTGACAAAGTTCACTGACCGCAAATAAGTTGTTCGCGCGTGGGCTGCCTGCCGGCCCTGTCCCATTGAAGTGGGCCTTTTTGTTTGGGCTAGGCAAAGTACTGAGCCCATTGATATAAAAAAAAAAAAAAAAAATCGACATAATATTTTCAAATCCATATTTATCAGAAACAACCTAAAATTGAGTTTTTACTTTTTAGCACTCAAAGATTATTTATAAAAACAAAATTAATTTATTATTTGAATTTTTCATACTAATTATTTTATTTTTTACTACATGTTTTTATTCATGTACATACATAAAAATTATTATATAGATTGGATTTTATTATAATTTATGAAGGGGCAAGACTAAAATTTTTGGTGTGGGGGACAAAATTAAAAATAACACTTTTTTAAGGGTAAAAAATTAATTTTTAAGGGTCTGAAATCATAAAGCTATTTTCTTATATTTTTTCTGTTTATTTTCTCTAATCGTACGTTTTCTTGAATGAGAGTTGGTCTAGAAATCAACTCACTATTGATATAAGATCTACAAGCCAGGTACTGTTTTTTTTTTTTTTTTGGAGGAAGAAAAAAAAAAAAAACTACAGAGAATTACATTTACATACTAATAATCATTACCCATTTTTTAACAATTAAAATAATCTTTGAATTTCACTTTATTTGCTTCCAATAATCATATATTAAGAATAAAGTTTTATTTCAAATTGAATTGAAAACTTAATTTATTAAGATGACATTGATACGATTTTTCGAAGAAAACCGTCTTTTAGTGGCAATACATTGTCGTGATTTTTATAATTATTGTAGGCCTATGTCCACGTTTCGAACTATATCCAAAGGGTTCGCCGGCCATATAATGTTACATACTTAACTCCTATCTTACTTTCATACAACTGGGTTGATGTGACGGTGCATATAAACTATCGGATAACTAATAGGCCCGGCCACATCAACCCAACTGCATGAGAATAAAATGAAAGTTGAGTAATTAAAATTACACCGGATAATAAATGAATTCGATACTATTTGACATAAAATATTTCGAGGGGGACAGTAACATGCCAACCCGAAAAATATTACAATATTAATGGAATAATAATAACATTACACTTGAATATAAAAAAATACAGCATTTCCTATAATTTCCATGAAACTTTCAACATTTGGCAATCTACTAAATAGGCATTCACTATCAATTCAAAAGATGCCTGGAATACGTACATATATAGGAGTTGGAACAACCTCCAGGCAAAATTACATACACAAGCAATTGTTCTTTTACATACAGGTATTTTTCTACATTCGATTTTGTAGTCCCATCTTAATCTCACCAATGATGAGTCCCCCTTGTTACGCCAAGCAGAACAGCAATCCCAGCTAGAAAAGTCTGCACGTGTAAAAATAATTCTGTGAGTTATGTGCAAATTCAGGAAATAGCCGCTTCAAAGTGCATTCTCCCTAGATCTATTCAATACTAAGTAGCAGCCAAAAATAAATTTTGATGGCGAGGAATCTCTCCAAGACAAGGTTACTTCGTATACCCATCCTTATTGGGTAAACCTCGGACCCCTACAAAGCGCCCGTCCAAAGTAACAGCCAAAAATTTGTATCCATTTTTCATGATATTGTGCATAGACTAGATATATCGTGGCAGTATATGATCCGGTGTGGGCATGCTAATCGAGGCTAAAACTCCTGAATTAGAAATGCCTAGAAAATATCATATTTGTAAAATGAAACATATATGGACCTCTGGTCTAGCTCCATGGCACCTAACAGTACAATACTGATGCAAAGACTTCTGCAATAGCTGTTTCAGCATTTGGAAGTGCAAATGCTAGAACTTTGTCAATCCCAAATACAGTTTTCACCACCAGTACTAGAGATGATATGTATTGTTAATCATTAAAATTTGAAGTGGGGATACATCAGAAAAATAGTGTGAATAAAGGCAAGACATATATTCTCACTTCTCAGCCAGCCAAAAAAAGGAAGCAAAGATGTCAATCTCCACATAAAGGAGAAGGGAGGCCAATTCCCCAAATAAGAATTTATAACATATAAACCAGTGAAGAAACTAAAGAGTACAACCGGATTTACATAACATAAGCATATTATGTGTGGTTTGCGATGCAAGTGGTAAGAGAACTCAACAGCTATGTCTACTCGTAACCAAATCGTAGTAAATTTGTAGAACCTATATAGTATTTTGCAAGCAGCATTATGGCAGCAACTGACAACATTTATCATTAGCAAGGTTGTACCTAACTTTAAATGCACCAAAATGTGTATTTAGACCTTTTAGCGATTGTAGTTATCAATTATTATGTGGTAGCAGATAGATGAAATGTACACAACCAAAACATGGGGCATATTAACAAAATTACCTCATTTGATGGTTAGTAAGGGTCATGCGCATTGTAAACAGAAATTCATTTTTCAAGTCATGTCATTAGGAAGAATTAAATATCTTCACTATATGGGCATTATTTAGAAATAAGTTGTTAAATCATCACTTAATTCCAAAAACTTAAGCTAATAGAAAAGAGTGAATTTTATAATTTAACTAATATATTAACACTCCCTCTCACGTTGGATTCAAATTCCCCCTCGACAAAAGAGGCCAACACATAAAATATTTAACTTAAGAGAAAGGGGGGGGGAGGGGGGGGAGAGAGATTTAAATTATAGAATCAGGTTGAAACTCGAGACAATTCCTTTGATACCATGTTAAATCACCACATATCCTTAAAGTTTAAGCTAATAGCAAAAAGCGAATTTAACCATTAGTGTGTGTATATAAAGTAGTTCCATGGAGTTCATTGATGATTGGAAATATGGTGCCTTGACAGAACCAAAGAATTGCCAGGGTGAATTTCTAGCCTAAAAAAGGCAGATGGACATTGTTGCAGATAGTTTCAAGCACACGTATGGAACAGGACAATCAGGCGCTCAAAGGAATGGCACAGTAAGACACTTATCCTGGGGATGAATCTCTCCACCCTAAAAACCGTCCTAATGGCATGTAGGCCAGCTAACGCACACATTCCCTTAAATAAAAAGGAATGGCACAGTAAGACACTTATCCTGGGGATGAATCTCTCCACCCTAAAAACCGTCCTAATGGCATGTAGGCCAGCTAACGCACACATTCCCTTAAATAAGCATATTGCAACTGATGAAGACAAGAATAATGAGTTAGTAACAAACCCTCACCAGCACTCGATGAATCGTTACCATGCAGGTAACGGTCACTAAGATAGAATGATATAATTTTCTGAAAAAGTCATAGATAACAGGACCCTTCCAACATTCAGAGGCAAGTGTTATTCATCACCTAAACCATATATCTTACAAACAACCCACTGAATCTTTCATACTTATTTTAGTTTCTCTTCCTCTACTCAAACTAAAACTTTTTCTTAACCCTAACTGAATGATTTCTTGCTTCTGGTTTCCTGACTAACAATTCACATTATTTTCAAGTTAAATTCCAGACCCTAAATATTTCCAGAAGCAAGAATTCCCTTGCTTAATTACATGTACTGTAGTCAAATTAAGGACATTAAGCTTTCATTAAAAACCCTAAATCTCCATTCAATAGGCTGACCTTAAAGAGGTCAGGAAGCTATGTATTATTCCTGGCATGATGAGTAGATTATTAACCAGCAACTATTTTTGTCCACTGCCACACTTCAGCAATAATCACAAGTTCAGAAAATACACATAAATTTCCCATTTGAAGATATACGGCTGGTCTCAAAAGATTTTTTCTTTTTTTTTGATGAGCAAGGTCTCAAACGATATATAACACCAGCAGAAAAAGTATTTGCAGAAGTCCATATCATTACATGGAATCATGAAATATGAAAGCAAAAAATGTAATTAGAGAACATTCTCTTGCAAGAGAAAAATGAGATACGGGACAACAAATATACTTACAGCTATTGTGCATGCAACATATCCAGGTTTTTCTCTGTAATCCACTCGTGCACAAAGTAGGACAAAAGTTCCAATATACCAGGGAATGCCACCAAGAAAGAAACCAATTATAAACCTTGCAAACAAAGTGAAGCAGTAATCATCAATTATAACCAATCAACAAAAAAATCATCAAATTACGGTATAACGATACACATTGACAAATAGAATAATATATAAGGACTGGCAGATGTAGGAAGGTTTTTTTTCTTCACAACTATAACCCTAATTAGATACATTTTTTAGGGTCAGAGATATTCAATTTGCCCTTTTTATTTATTTTTTCCTAGGTGACTGAATATGTTATACTAGTACAACTTCATGGTTTTTGGAATTTGGCAATTATGATGGCAAATTTGACATCCTCTAGTCTCATGCAATGGAAAGTACCACGCAGCAAAGGCAAGCATCTGCCTTAGCTAAAGACACACAGTTTGGAGGTGACCCACAACATCTGACACCACAATGAGTGCAGGAGAGTGATTGAGCCACAGGCAACACTTCCAAGAAGTCAAATAAACATGACATAGTATAATTTATAGGGTAGGCTATATTGTCTGTAAAAGAAAGCTCAAAAGGCAATTGAAACATAGTAGAAAATTGCGTGACACAGACACCAATGAAGGCACAAAATCTATGATTTCCAAAGTTGTTCCGTGACCAACTCATTTGAGTATTTTATGATTCATCATTTGTATATGGCATCTACTATCAACATGCTATGCTCGATAAAATGCACATCCCTAATTCTTCTTCCAACAACCATTCAACTCATTACCACAGAGCAGCTGCCAGCTGGAAACTGCAAAAACTCTGTTCTTTTTTTCAAAACTACAATTGATATTGTTGTCCCTAAAACATAAACAAAGGAAAATGATTTGCCCCTAAAACATAAAAGAAGGGAAATGATGGAATCAAGAAATATACATGAAAGAACTTACAGGATCCAGCCCATACCACAACCACAGCAAGGAAGGCGGGGTTCTCTTACGGGTCTTCCCTCAACAACTGCATAACCTTGAATGACATAAAAAATAATATCGTGATAATGGAATATTAAGTCAAAAACTCTTAAAAATTTTCCCTCTTACTGGTCCATCTCCATATAATTTCCATATAGCATTTATGTGTTGCAATCATTTCAATATCAACAAGAACTTCAGATACATAACTGTCAACATTTATAGTTGATGCTGACATGCAAGTTAATGTCGAGGTTAAAAGCTTTAAATATAGGTATGCAGTATGAATTCAGAAAATACATAGAAAGATAGGTAAATATAATATATACATCATTTCCTCAAAAGCATAGAAATGAAGAAACTTATTCGTACAGCCATGGAGAAATGGTCTATTTGCTGATTTTTTGGTGTCATTCTCAATATGGTATTTAGAGCCTCTTGATTTGTGGAACCCAAATGCAAAATGTTAGAAGGTTGTTTTGTACCAAGTCTCAGATTAAAATCTGTCTAATTCAAGTCAATGGTTTAAGAGTCTTAGGATTTCATATTCAGTGACAAAATGTAATTTTCAGCCAAAAAAAAAGAAGAAGATCTGCAGAGAATTTATTTTCAGAACCTGTAAGGAAACATAATAAGCTGAGCTGCTGAATTTAGGGTTTTCAAAAAGGTTTGCAAGAGCCTTTTTTTGCTTGGTAATAACTCAGACATCCAGTGGGATTTGTCTGCACGACATCACCTGCCACTTCATACTTATAGGAATAGAAGTGTCATTTGGGCCAACGAGCATTGTAGTAGTTTGTCAAATCTTTCAGAACAGTTTCATTTGTTTTTGGTTTTTTATTTTTCCTTTTAATTTGTATATTAGGTGATTACCAAATTAGGAGTCTTAGTCTCGTCACACTAGGGAAAAGTCAAAAAGTCTTCAAATATACCCTTTCGTACTCAAAGAAAGAGGACTCTGATTAATGGAATTATAAGTCTTTTGCAGAAAGTTGTCGCATAGATTTCATTGCCTTTTTCATCATCTTCTCCTTTCTCTATTTTTTTCTTGTCTCCTAGTTCTCTTTGCACACAAAAATAGCTCTCTCTCTCTCTCTCTCGCAAAACAACAGGAGATGTAATGATTACCGTATTAGGTACCCGCACTTTCAACTAATCAAACTCTCAGCCGCCATGATCTCTTTATATTGGGACATTCCACCCAAAAAGCACCGCAATTTAAGATCAAG
Organism: Corylus avellana; assembly: GCF_901000735.1. Lineage (NCBI taxonomy): Eukaryota > Viridiplantae > Streptophyta > Magnoliopsida > Fagales > Betulaceae > Corylus > Corylus avellana. Next base: position 25,707,617 of record NC_081542.1, read on the forward strand.
GCATCCCATTTCACGCCTCTAAAATTAAAACTCACAAGAAAATAAAGGACTATCTATCCATTGTCTGCTCCCACACCTTATCCCATCTCAAATAATTGTCTCACTAACTGTTCCCCATTTAATAACTCATCATCAAACTCCATTATTTCCCCCGAAACAGCTATAACACAAATCAGGAAACTATCACAGAAACCTCTTTATTGATTAAAACAGGTTTGGCACACAACTTGTCGGACCCAGAGAAAACCTCACTCTAAATCAAAGCATTGCTGATTCTAATTTCACCTAAAGCTTCCAGTGCTATCATCTAAGCCCTCCAAACAGAAACTTCGTCAATAATTCAAACGTATTTCAATGTCATTTCCTCAGCTCACAAACACATCCTCAAAAACAGCAGTTTGATTTACAAAGCATAGAAACCTATGAATAATAAAATGAAATTCAAGCTATAAAATTTAAAAAAATAAAATGATTCAATAATAGCGCAATCAAAACCAATCACAAGCCAACGACACCGTTTAGTTGCTCAATCAAGCAAAAAAGCTTCTTCTTTTTTTTCCGATCAAATATATTTAAACCTATATGAGCAATAATTCACGAAAATTCATGTGCATGTCATTCGGATATACCTTGAACGGTCTGGTATCCATAATGATGGTACCGGGAATCGGCGGAGGATCCTGGGGGAGGAACAGGCTGAGGGAAACCGACGACCGGCTGAGACGGTGGGTGCTGGGGAGGAGGGTAGTAGTTGGCGACACCTTGGAACGTTCCGTAGTGCAACTGGCTCCGCTGGTCGCCGGTGAGGCCTCTGCCCTTCCCGTCTTCGCTCATTTTTGTTCCGGATCGGAGTGAATTTCGGGTTAGGGTTTGGTTTCGACCTTTTCGCTCTCGTTCACCTCCGCGGTAACAAAATTTTCGCGGTAAAAGAGTTTATGGGTTTGTGTAGGTTCTGCGTCGAATGTTGTCTGGCGTGTTTTCCTGTGGATGTTATACAGCTGGAACAATTTGACCCGAGACCCGGAACTCGACTCGCAATTCTGTTGTTTGTTGGATTTGGATTTGGATTGGGTTTTGGTTTATATGTAATTTTTGTAAATCATATAATATAATAATAATAAATAGTTTTTGTCAATAAATTTTGAGTCCAAAAATATCAAATTAATAATAAATTTCATATTTTTTAAATTTTGATAAATACAATAAATTTAAAATTGGTTATATTATTTACGATTAACCCGGTTGGTGAGATACTTATGTGTGAAAATGTACTTGTATGTAAAATACAAATGGCACATGTGGCCAAAGAGAAAATCATTTCATTCTATCCCTACAAAAAGAAAAGCCAGCAAAGATCCATATTCATAGGATCCTAAAACACTATTACAAAAGATTACACTGCCCTTAAAAAGATACTGTCCATAATAGATTTATATTGCAAAAGCTAGCGAGTAATTTTAGATGACCTATTTATGACATATTAAGAATGATATGATTATTAAAATCATTATTTGATCAAAATTCAATAATGATCAATCAAAAGCTCAATAGTGATTTTAATAGCCACATCATTCTTAATAGGATACAAATAGGACACAAGTAAGCCACCTAGAATTACTCAAAGATAACACCTTTAAAAAATACATTCTTTTTTTTTATAAGAGTAATGATATTTCGAAAACAAATAATGCTGAAGTTATCCTTATATCCCTCTTGTACCCTTTCAAAACCGATATAACTTTTAAAATTATCAATTCATTAATAATTTATTACAAATTCAATGGTGATTTTAAAGTCACATCAGTTTTGGAGAGACACAATAGAGACATAAGGAGGACTTCTTACATTGTTCTTAGAATATTGCTACATTGCGTAGCAATGAAAATCTTTTTTTTTTTTTTTACAAGTGCTGATCCAATAGCTAATTTTCATTGTCATATCATTACAGTTGTATGATAGTCGTATGGCTTTCAAAAAAAGAAAAATTAATAAATAATTTTCAATATCATGTCATCCTAATTATACGTCAGTCACACAATAATCTACTAAATAACATTGCTAATACATGTTGTGATCTATTGGGAATAAAAATATGAATAAAATTATATAGCATACTCTCATCTCATGACCATCTTATTGTGCTGAGTTATTGCTTGCGTGGCATTGTTAATTCACCTTTATCTTACATATAATTCAACTCATTTGAATCTCTCATTCAATCCAAGTCAAGCACAATCAAGTTCAATTTCTAATTCTAGAAGAGTCCAAAATAAAGTTTAATAGCTACTTTTTGTATTTTATTATCTCATTATCTTTCGTATGGTTATCATTATCATTGAATTTGAATTCATGTTGGTCTAGTTAAGAACCTAAAGTCATGATTAAAAGAATCATCCAGAAAAAAGTTGTTTTCAAACTTATCCAAATTAAAGTATTTATCACTTGTAGATTGCTAGCTTGCATGTCCTTATGTTGCACCCAATAAAGAGTGCTTAGGGTTTTATTTTATTTAAAATGGTAGGCATGAAAGATTAATTGTGATCATCTTATTTGGATATGACCATAAGTAACATTTACGTAGTATAAAAGAGATTTAGACAATGAAAATTGCAGACGCTTTATCAAATCTAACTAAGCTATAACTCGACTCAGTCCCACCTGAGCATAAAAAAAACCCAAAATAATTTACACTAATCAAACATGAAGATTCACAATGCGGGATTCAAACTTATACCCTAATGTATGCCTAGGAAAAAAAAAAAACCGTGTCTTCTAGACGTGCAAAGTGGACCTTGAAGTCTTGATCCATCACAGATTCCCAAGAAAGACAAAATTCTGAGAGGTTTTGAGTGAGTGTAAATGTTTGACCAACCAAACCCAGGGGGAACTGAACTAAATCAAGCTTGAGTCCATATAGGATGGCCCATCACATAAAAAAAAAAAAAAAAAAAATCTCTACCAACCAAATCCCAATCCAACCCACAGATTTTGTCATTTTCCATACATAGATCATCCCAGAAGTGCTTTCCAATTCTCTCCATCAATGTCAATGGGTCACAATGAGCAAAGAAAAAGATCAAGTAAAAAGGACACAGAAATGGTGTACACATTTTCTTTCTTACATTTTCAAATATACATTCTGTTGGCGGTAATAATCACTATTAAATTTAAATTTAATTATGAATTTATGATTTATTTAAAATTGAATAGTAATTTTTACCGCTATGTGAAAAAATATGTACTTACGAGTGTATTGGGATTGACATTATTGTACGGGATAATGAGGAAGTTGTTTTGGCTACTCGGAGCACTACAAAAAATTGTTTAGTAGAGCTTGTGGTAGCTGAAGCTTTGGTTGTTTGTCATATTGTGGAGTTTAGTAAGGAGATAGGCTTTTATGATGTAATTTTGGAGGGAGATGTCCTACTAATTGTCAGGGCGGTTAAAGCAAAGGGAAAGAATTGGATCAAAATTGGCCATTGAATTGATGGGATTAAAGAAGAATTGTGAGATTCGGGAGGATTGAACAAGTGAAGAGGGATTCGAGCTCATGAGCAACTCACTATTTAGCTAGAGAGGTTATACTGTGTGTTATAAATAAGGTTTGGGTTGAAAAAATCTTATTTTGTATCTATGGTATTGATCGGTGTTCTATCAATAAAAATGCAATCTATGAAAATAATAAACAGCGTAGAAATGAGAGTATGTATAATATTTTTACGTGAAACGGAGCCAACGAAGCCATATGTAATGTACACTTGGACCAATCACAGCACACCACGCTATCATGTTTGTGTCCTCATCCATTTTCTTGAAACTGATTATCAATCATTTTCTCCCATGTTATAACATGGATAAAATGGTCACAACCCAACTGTCAATGAGCCAAAGTTATCCTCAATTGATGGAAAATAAAGCTATCCTGTTAAACAAACCCATACCATAACTTTAGTTTGAATAGTTTGTTTTAAATAAACAATTTAAAAATTGTTAGGTCAACTTGACATAATAATACTTGATGTGAGTCTAATTCGTGACGGCAACGTGGGTACAGACGACATCGAGGAAGCGAATGGCCCCAATGTTGACAACGTTGGCCACGTAATCGAGGATTTCAAAAGTCAAAAAGAGTAATTCGATCATCGCCAACTAGTCTTTGGAAGTAGCCTGCTTACCTCCGACGACAAGAGAAGGTGGTTTAGGCACTATGCGCAATGACACAGCAATTTTTATTATTTATTTTAAATAAAGAAAACCCAAATTAAAACTAATGCACCCCATTCAATACTCCAACCATTGCCCGATATCTCAATCCCTACCAAGACAATTAAACAATGATTAAAAGAATGGTTATATTGCTGTTCATATGATAAAGGAAGAAAGAGATAATATCATTGTAACATATAATATTGCTAGTGCTATCGGAAGAAAACAATTTCAATAATTAAAGAAATAAATGCAAATAAATAAATAAATAAATAAGCAAGCAAACAAAAAAGTGACATTGATAATCATTCTGAAATCAAATATAAAACTAACTTTTTCTTTTTTCTTTGAAAGCGATATTAAAATATTTCAAAATACTTATCAAATATAAACTTGGTTTTTCACCCGTCCTTGGTCTGATCCGGTTGAAAAGTATTTAGCGAATTGTAAAATGGACATAATTTTCTTCTTAACGGGTCGGAGAAAGTTTTTATAACTATGACTTTATAGACTTAATAACCGCTAAGACGGTTAATCAGCTAAGGCGGTATAGTTGTGAGTAGCAGTAGTAGAGTAAGCAGAGGCGGTTAAATAACCGCTAACCGCCTACCTTTATATATATAAACACACATACACAATAATATAGCAAAACAATGTGATTTTGGCTTTTAATACCAAAATAACGTCGCCAAACATAAATTATAAAATCATCTAAAACATGCTTGGAAAATAGGTTCAAATTGGTCCCAAAAGGCCCATACTTAATCGATGGTAACCACCGGTACAACCTTATTTACAACTCAGTTCATAAAATTGATGTGTCTCTTAATACGTGATAAAAGAAATAACTGATTTTTTCATGTTCAAAGAACGTACGACAATTTTATAAATTGAATTCAATAAAATTTCTTCAAAAAAGAATAGATCAAAATCTTTGACAAATATAAAAGAGTTTCTATGAAATTTATCTGTATACTTTTTAGAATTTACTTTAAATTATTAACAATTTAAGCAGAAAAATTGTTAGAATCTCAATCCCCAAAGACACGTCATGTGTATCTAGACAAAACTCTAAATTTTTTTTTTTTTTTTTTTTTTTTGAATTATAAAAGGTAAAACTCATGCAGCCAATCAAATGGATGGAAGGCATGCATTATTGGGAAATACAATATTAGCTGACAACAAATATTCGGATTCAATGACCCATCAGAAATAGACCGCCTTGAAATGGAGCACCCAACTAATCAAATTCCATTGTTATGCTACAAAACGCAAACTTCACCCTATGTATAATCTTGTCCGACCCGGTTCAACTGCACTGCCCCATGGGCATTGGGCATGCCATGCAACAGATGAGTCCCCGCTGGAATGACACGTGTCATCATGCATCCACTCTAATTTTCCCCGTATTTATTGCAACATTTTGGAAGGGACCAATAATTAATACTTACCTACACACACAAAAATAAATAAATAAATAAATAATAATAATAATAATAATAATACTTGAGCAACAGAGAAAATATTTTATTTTATAATATTTATTATGTGATAAGATAAATAATATTAAATCTAGATTATAAAATGTTTCTTTCTATTTTACTCAAAAAAAAAAAAAAAAAAAAAAAATCCATCCTCAAGATGAACCTCATCCTGATTTCGGAACTTCTATAAAATAAGCTTATCTCATTCAATTATATTCAACATGCACTCACAAAATATATATATATATATTCAACATGCTGAAATTTACGTAGGATCTTAGGCCTTAGGGTCCACTAGAAAAGAAACAAAAAAATGAGGATCTACTTATATAAACTAGTTAATGTATTACGTCCTTCGATTAAGTGATAAGGGCAAGTGCCAAGCTGCGAAAGATTTCATTAGAATAAAAGGTTAAATAATAAAACACTCTATAGGGTTCGAACTTTTTTATTTTTTGTCCTATATGTGGTTTTAAGAAAAATTATAAAACTTTAAAATATTGGAAATAGAAAAAAGCTCAAGGGCCACTTCTACCCCTGTTTATAAGGAATTAGGATCGTTTTCAGTTCAAATTCAATTTATATCAGTTAGTTATATTTGAATGGTATTTTTGTCCACTTAAAAAATAAAAAGACAAAAATATCCTTAGGTTCCCTTTATAATAAGATTTGAATGGGAATCAACCCATTCTTCAAACATTAATAATTAGGAGAGGTTGGCTTTGGACTTAAAGGCCGGATTGGATTTCTCTTCACTTTTTTTATTTTTTATTTTTTTAAAAAGGGTTTATTCTAATAAGTTATAACAGTTGAAAACGTGTCTAGAATGATGAAAGATGGTCTAATCCAGCAAAAAAGGCAAACGGCGACAAAAAAATGGCCAAAAGATACAGCAGGTGTGGTGGGTAGGTGGCCATGTCATGTGCGTGCGCGTGCGCTTGCGTTCGTGTGTAACGAATTGTAAACATCCTTTTTGCCACCGACAGGGACAACCGGACAAGGATACTTTGTATTTAACTTTAAATAGAAAATAAATATTTTACATAATAATATATTTCTTCTTTATTTCGTTTGATGAGGTGGACCAGGCGGTCACAATGTTACTTTTTTTTTTTTTTTTTTTTTTTTTTTAAATAATGTCACAACATTAATCGATTATCCATTTATCCTAATGGGACTTTTTGTTTTTGTTTTTGTTTTTATTTTATTTTTTTGTTACGAAATGGCCATTGATGAGCCTTTGTGTTATTTAGGGTGCGTTTGGTTTGGGAGTGCATTTTTTAAAAAATAATTTACGATTTTAAACTAAATCGCAACTTTAGGGTGTTTGAGATTGCGATTTTAAAAACGCAAATTTTAAAATCGTAAAAAAATCTGCGATTTCCATAAGCTGATTAGAGGGTGCTTATTTGAAAAAGTGCGAATTTAAAACAAAATCACGATTTTTATTAAAAAGATATTTGGCGCAATAGTTACATTTTTTAGAACGGGAATGAAAAGAATACCAACAATACCCACCTAAAATATATTAAAACCCTTCTTTTCTCTCTTTTTTTTCTTCATCATCTCTGTCTTGTTCATCCTTATTGGTAATTTGATTATGAAACCGCAATTATATGTTAATGTTATCCAAACACTCAATTGATAAAAAAAAGTACTTTAAGTATGTTTTACCAAACGCCTGTGCGATTTTAAAAACGCAATTTTTGAAGTCGCACTCCCAAACGGGCCCTAAGAATTGGTAATACTGAGGTCATTTTCGCCCATTAAAAAAGAGTTACATGTTTTCAATGCCTATCGAAAATAATGTGATCGAAAACAAGTGAAACATCTTTTATTAATTTTGATATTTTATTTTGATTTCAAATGAATTGGCTAATATCTAATTAGTTATAGTAAATGGGTATTTTTGTCTTTTCACTTTTTGATGGGACAAAAATACCTCTCCACTATAAGATATTATCCAATTCATTTGAAATTGAGAGGAATCTTAATTCTCTTTAGGAGCCAGAGATTATGAGTTATAATAAATATCAACTTGATAAGTATTAATTAAAGAAAACTACACTTATTTTCTTGATTCTATTACCTTCATTGTAATGTTTCATCACTCTTGTCCTTTTCGGTCCTTCTCCATCTTTCATTTTTCTAAAATTAATTATTGGATTGGCTTCACCTAGATGGATCCTACAAATTTAATTGTTGCTTTTTCTTTTTCTTTTTTAAATATATAGAGAAGGACAATAGTACATGTTGCAGCATTTCTCATTTTATTTTATTTTTAATTTGTTTCATGTACTCTATTAATCTACTACCATTTATGTTAATTTTTTTAATGTTAAATCCTAACATATGAAGGGTATAATAGGCATTTCATGAGTGGAAATTTGATAACATGACAACAAATTCAGGGAAAAAATAAAATAAAAGAAAGCAAAAGATCCAAAAAAAAAAAAACAAAGAGAGACAAAAATAATTAAAAATAAATAAAAAATTGATATACAACTACCTACAGCCAGGCAGTGGGTCTAACCTGACCCACGACTAACCCATGTCTAGGATGTGGGTTCGCACGTTATGCTTGTTGTATGACTTTAACAAAAATTATAACAGAGGGGAGACATTGTTACCTTAATGATAGATTGGTAAGGTACATTAAATAAATTGAAAAATTAGAAAAACGTTAAAATAGGGTGATAGATTTAAGTGATTAAATATAGTTTTTCCTATTAATAATTAAAAACACATGAAGCAAAATATTCTATATTGAATAAGGACAAAGTTTTCTTTTAAACTGGGTTGGAAGAATTTTCTTCAATTTAGTTTATAAAAGTGACATTTGTCCTTTTTTTAAATAACATGTGAGATGCACATATGTTTTTAATAAAATTTATTTCAATCGTACTTGCCTACTTGGCTTCTCCACCCCATGACTAAAAGTTGCAAAGTTCACCGCCAATTTCAAACTTATCTTTCACAGAGATAGCAAAAGATATGGACGTGTGACCTTTCTCTTTATGAAGACTTAATTGTTTCTCTCAAATTATTCGGTGGAGACTTTTCCATTATATAAAGAAAAATACAACACATGGCATACATAAAGTCTTATGAGGTAGACGTTACAGGAAGACGAGTAGATGTGAAGCTCTTGGTTTCTTGTGTCCTTTACACTCTCCATCTAAAATTCACAACCACGGTCCACGACCCTAAAGATTTTGTCATTGATTACGTGTCATTTGTTAAAATTGTTAAAAAAAAAAAAAAACACTAATAAACTTGGTAAGCATAAAGTAATTGATATATGTAGTAATTTGAGGTTTAAATTAATTATTAATAATTTGAAATATGCCTTCCAAATAAATGGTCAAACCATACAAATTTATTTAAACAAATTAAACTCCCACATAGTATTAGTATATTATCCAAATTGATAATATAATACTCATCCGATAACCATAAAGCAACTTGGTTTGACTTCTACCCACCAATCAAAAGCAATGAAACAGTCTTGTCAGAATCTAACAGCGCCCAAATTGCTTTAATCGAAGGTTCGGACATGGAGACAACTTTCTCCGTTTCTCGTGTCCTGACAAATGGCATGCGTGCATGGGGAGCCTATTCTAATTCCATTTACATGGGCCCCACCAAATATACAAAGAATTTAAAAAATAAATAATTGTGATCTAAAAAGAGAGAAATCTTATTAATTTTTTTTTCTTTCCCACACCAACCTAATTATCCACCAATCACTAATCCACACAATTGTTTCAAAGAATCCTAACCGTCTCCATCGGCTCTGGACGCACAAAACTTGAAAAAATACAACACAAAAAGATAGGAAATTCCTGGACCAATCCACCCTTGAGCAACGTGGCAAACAACGAAATTACCATTCCCCCCTTCCCCACAAAATAAAGACCTAGATGGTGTTTACAAATGCTTAGAAAAATAGAAAAGTGAAAAGAAAATAATGTTCGGAGGGGCATTTTAGATATTTTCATCAGTCCAGTGAGAGATTCGGGTACTGTGCGCACCGTTTCGAGAGGAAAACCATGCAGTCGTCTTTGGGGCAAATGGTGGGGATGTAGGCGATCTCGTCGCAGCCGTCGGTACGGTGGCGTTTAAAGTCGAGCAACGTGGCGAACATCGCGATGAAAAGGACGAGGTGGTTCAAGGCGTACCTCTGACCCACGCACAGGTGGGCCCCGGCCCCGAAGGCCAGGAAGTTCCGCTTGAAAAGCCGGTCCTCCTGGCGCTCATCGGAGAATCTGTCCGGGTCGAACCGGTCCGGCTCTGAGAAACCCTGGAACGACGACTCGAACACCGAAGGGAACACGATCGTCCCCTTGGGGATCGTGTACGTCTCCGTCAGCGGGAAGTCCACCGCAGCAATATGAGGCACCATGGTCGCCGGAGCTCGGTACCTCACGACCTCACGCGCCACCGCATGCGTGTACTTCATCCGCCCAAGCTGGTCGGCGGTAATCAGAGAATCCGACTCCGGCGACCATATCGACTCAACCTCCTCCCGAACCTTCGCGAGCACCTCGGGATGCGAGTCGAGGAGCGTGACGGCCCAGAGCAGCGACGAGGTCGAAGCGTCCTGAGCCGCGAAGAGGAAATCGAAAAGGTAACTGCCGATCTCGAGGTCGCTGGTGTACTCCGGCGGCGGAGATCCGGCGGCAGTAGCATCCGCGAGCTCCCTCATCGTCTCCTGCATCCAGAAATCGATGAGGCACGAGGGTTCCTGCCGCCCCTTCTCCATCGTCGCTTTGCTCTGTTCCGCACAGACCGCCAGCGTCTTGACCAACCGGTCAACGCCGAGCCTCGCGTTCCGGAAGGCCGTACCGGGCAGGTCGACGGGCAGCGTCATGAGGCCGACGTTGAAGAGGTTGTAATCGAGCTTGAACCTTTCTCGGGCCTCTCGGCCCAAGTAAGGCCCAACAAAGACGGTCTGCGAAGTTTCCAGATTCATGTCACGTGCGAGAAATCTAAGCGCGATCGGCACATTCTTTCTCTGGGAGGCGAGCCCCTCCCAATGAATGAGGTGGCGGAGAATAATGATCTGCTGGAGCGAGGTGTAGGTGGAGAGAGCTCTGGGGGTGAAGTTGGGAGCGATCCGACGGCGGAGATCCTTGTGGTGCTGGCCCATCATGTAAATAAGATTGTGGTCGCCGAAGAGCTTTTTCCCGAACGGGTGGCCCACCAGGAGGAACCCGTCGGGGCGAACATTGGCGAAGACCCGGTGGGAGAGCTCGGTGTCGCGGATGAACAAAATGAACCTGCCGATGACGTAGTTGGCGGAGAAGCCGCCGGCGGATGAGGTGGCGAGCGCGGACTGGAGGTCCCAGAACTTGGTTGGGTGACGGACCAATGAGACGGCGTTGCCGAGGAAGGGGAAGACGAAGGCGGGGCCGGGAACACCCTTTTTTTTTTTCAAGTAAGAGATCTGCTCCAGGAGTAGAAGAATCACGAGGAAGGAGAAAAGGTAAGGGGCGAGAGAGGTTAAAATGGAGTTCATGACCTTTTTCCGTTGTCTTTTTTGGGTGGTGGTTAAATTAGTTGTATTTTGAGAACCAGAAGGGAAAGAGAAGAAAAGGAGAGGGAAATGCCGAAATAGGTGTATGTATATTGGGATATATATATACAAAAATATATTTATAGGGGGGTTTGAGTTGTCAAAAAAGGAAGGCAAAAAGGGTCAGAACCCAATGGTATGAAATGGAGGAGGGAGGGAGGTGGAAGTACACCTCTGTGAGATAAGAAGAAAATAGGACGGCGGAGAGTGGTGGGACAGAAAGCCAGCTACGGAAGAAGATGAATGCCGTGGAGGATTGAGTCTGCTGGGTGACAAGCAATTAAGCATTATTTATAGGCACATTTATTTCTTTTTTAATTTTATAATTTATACTTTTTCTTTTGTGTATATATATATATTATACATTTATCCATAAAAAAAAAAAAATTATAATAATATATATTATAATTTATATTTTTTTTATGAATAAATTTATAATAAGTCCTTAAATCAAATCGTAAAATTAATAACAATCTCAATTTATTTATTATTATTTTTTTTCAATTTTAACTCATCGGCTCAATCGAAAAGATGTCATAAATCCCTTTGTTATATTTCTCCTAATTTTCTAACGTCTGTCCATCCATTCCAAAACGAATCATTTTTCCCAGTGATAAAAAATGAATATGCTAAAACAGAGGAAGTTCTCAAGCAATTAAATTGAAGGTTGTTTATGGAAAGATTAAGAGCCGGTACATTTGGCTGCGGCCATGGAACAAATGAGTGTTATATTTCATCACTCACAAATGGGGACATGGTTTGAGCAAATAGAGAAGGAGGTTTGTTTAATGGATCTGGGTTGGAGTTTCAAACTTGAAAAGTGTAAACTAATTTAAGATAATTGTTAATTGCACGTTGATGTCTTATTACCTGATTTTATGTACAAGCTGATTTTATGTGCGTTAGGCGTTAGTAGCGTAAACACTTTTTTTTTTTTTTTACATGTTCACATAAGGAGGTTTGTTTAATGGATCTGGGTTGGAGTTTTAAACTTGAAAAGTGTAAACTAATTTAAGATAATTGTTAATTGCACGTTGATATTTTATTACTTGATTTTATGTACAAGCTGATTTTATGTGCGTTAGTAGTGTAGACACCTTTTTTTTTTTTTTTTTACATGTTCACATAAGGGAAGAGGGAGGAGGGATTCGAACTAGTGACTTTCACTTCATTAGGCGTGGTCCACAGCTAATTGAGCTACCCTTTAAAACTAGTGTAAACACTCTTGTATCGAAGTGCAGAGACCAAACTTAAGGGGCCATGAGGCCTTGGTCGATGAAGATTACCTAAAAATTAAGCCTCTTCATCATCAAATATAGTCTTGACTACCCATTATTCATGTTTGGCCCCTTGAGGAGATATTTTAATTCCATCTCTAATGAAGCCTCTTCCTCATCAAATATAGTCTCGACTACCCATCATTCATGTTTGGCCCCTTGAGGAGAAATTTTAATTCTGTCTCTAATGAAATTGATGGTTACCAAACATGATAATCGGGTGTGACAGTGTAAGAGCCTATTTGAAATTGAGTTTGAAAAATAAAACTTTTAAGTCAAAAAGAACTTTTGGACAAAAGCTTCATTTTTAAGTTTTTGTTAAAAGTACGTTTTGACCATTATTAGTTTTTTTGAACCCTTAAAAGCGCTTTTAATTTTTTTTACTAAACGAATACTTTTTTCTTCAAACAGACTTTTTAGGTATTAAAAGCACTTTCAGACTTCTCAAACGCAATCTCAAACGTGCCCTAAAGCGTATTTGGTGTAATCAATAATGAATAAGAGATTGTGCATTCAAAAATTAAGAAAAAGGTGGATTAATTATTGTGGGTTTAACTTCTTGTTCACGTCTTCCTAATCTCTAACAACCTGTACCATTAATGCATTTTAAGACCCCCAAGTAATGTCTGATTCTCAATCTTATACTCAATTAAGCACGTATCTAGGCACCGATTGATGGAGAAAAAATTAATGAAATTGGAAAAAAATTTAAGAAGGAGGTCATGCAAAATGGATGCGGTGCTAAGCTTCCATATTTCTAACTCTCAAAGACAAGTAGCCCATTCCTAACTCTCAAGGACAAGACACATAGCTAACTCTCAAAGACGTACACTCAAGACACGTAAAGTCTGTTTGATAAACGGTTTTTGTATGATTTTGGCACAATACTATTCATCTAACTTTTTCATTTTTTTAACATTCTCTTACTTTTTACATCACATCGTCATTTTTATTACTATTCAAATAAAAAAATTACTACAAAATAAATTTTTTTCATTTTTCTATACCAAATATTCTTACTTTTTCACTTTTTGAAAAAAAAAAAAAAAAAACATTCTTACTTATTTTTTATATCAATCAATTTTTGCTATAGTATCGAACCGAAACCAAAACGAAATCGTTTACTGATAGCTTTCTGGAACATTTGAAGTCAATATAGGATATCTCAATAGAAGATGAGAACTCAAACTATATTACAGGACCACAAAGATTGCGAAAAATCTAAGTCAACAAGGTTTTCAAAAAATCAGACACTTTGGAGTTTTAACATGTTAAGCTTCCCGGAAACAACCAATTCAGTCGCTTGAGATCTTCCGATCCTATGTATTAGAACATAGAAGACGGCAAGAAGTGCTCTAGTATATGTGCGTACGTCAAGTAATCTACATGCTATATATGTCACTTTTTTTGGTTGATTAGTGAAAATGGATTACGCGATAGCTTTTTTTTTTTTTTTTTTAATAATTAAATTTATTAATTATTATTTTATGATTTAATTTTTTTAAAAAAAAAATAGAAAGGAGAAAGATTATATTTGTACTGAAATGACGTGAGTGCTTATGTGATGGTGCAATTTTGTGAAGAAAATTAGAAGAAGATTGACCAGTTTGAAAATTAATCTTGAATGTATCGTAGACTCAATAATCTTGAAATTCCATCACGATTTTTTTTTTTTTTTTTTTTTTTTGAATTTCATCAAATTTTCCCAACAATCCATCAACTTTGATTATTGTAGAAGATTAGACTGGATTGCTTTCTTTGAGTTCAAACATTCTTGATGACACCATTGGGATTTGGGAGTGGTTTCGGCTGTCAAAGGGGGTGGCTTGGCCATCCTCGTGACCGAGGGAGCCACTTTTTTTTTTTAAAAGAAAAAAATTTTGAAAAGATATATATTTTTTTATTTTTTATTTTTAAAAAAATTTAATTAGGTGCCACATCATCAGTGATATTGTGGCCACTTATGCTAAGTGTCAAATTTTAATTTAATTGGTCCACATAAAATTTTGTTAAGTCAACTAACGATTAACCGATTGAATGACTAATTTAGTCAGTTATCAAAATTACAAGAACCTCCGATAATAAAAATCAAATCTTAAAAAAAAAATAATAATAATAATAATAAAATTAAAATAGTAGGCATTTAAACTTTGAAGAATTCAACCATATCCCGTGATTGGGAGAATATGATGATTTGACTTTTTATGGCAGGAGGGGGATTGATAAGACAGTCTTGCCATATCTTTTATACCACATGTTTGAAAATTGAATAGTGCTGTCGTCATCATGTCTCTTTACAACTTCATCACTACGTTTACAATGAGATCATCTAAGAGATTAATAATTATGTCTAAGGATTAATCGGATATTAAACAAATTAAACCCAACATAAAATGAAAAGAAACAATTTTACATATAACAAATCAAACACATTATTTAGAAGAGGTTTGGATCTTCATAAATAAGTCCTTGTTAAAAAAAGAAGAAGGGATTATTAGACCTTACCATGTCATCAAGATGGGATAGTTGTGTGGTTTCTTGCATTTTTATTTTTTATTTTTTAAAGCGAACCTCAAAAATTAATTATTTCTCCTTC
>NC_081542.1:25722777-25741669 GCF_901000735.1 Corylus avellana
AAAATTTTTTTTTTTATTATTATTTTATTATTTTAATTTTTTTGAAAAAAAAAAAAAAAAAAAAAAAAAATTTGCCTGGCGTGCATAAGTGTTGATGCACGCCAGGCGTAAATTGTATCATTACTCATTTAACCCTTTAAGGAACTCAACCGCATCCCGTGATTGGGAGAATATGATAATTTGACTTTTTATGGGAGGAGGGGGATTGATGAGACAGTCTTGCCATTTATCTTTTATACCACATGTTTGAAAATTGAATAGTGCTGTCGTCATCATGTCTCTTTGCAACTTCATCATCTACGTTTACAATGAGATCATCTAAGAGATTAATAATTATGTCTAAGGATTAATCGGATATTAAACAAATTAAACCCAACATCAAATGAAAATAAATAATTTTACATATAACAAATCAAACACATTATTTAGACGAGGTTTGGATCTTCATAAATAAGTCCTTGTTAGGAAAAAAAAAAGAGGGATTATTAGACCTTACAACGTCATCAAGATGGGATAGTTGTGTGGTTTCTTTCATTTTTATTTTTTAAAGTGAAACTCAAAAATTAATTATTTCTCCTTCAAAATTTTTTTAATAGTAATTTTGACCTAAATATCAAAATTTCTGTTCATCCATGCCATCAGGATGACGGTCGCAACAAAAGGCTAAACATAATGAGTGTGTTTGGCAAACAACACTGCACTGTTCATGTTTGGTGAGGAAAAAAAAAATGTGTGTTATAATTACTATAGAAAAGTAAAAAAGTAATATTGAAAAATGAAAAAATTTTGTTTTGTAGTGATTTTTTTATTTGAATAGTAGTAAAAAGTAAATGATATGATACAAAAAGTGAATTATGTAATATAAAAGTGAGAATGTTTTGATCTTGATTTTTTTTTTTTGAATGAAATGAATAGTGTTGAGACAGTTTTCAACTCTGGTATCGATTTGATTCTAAAGCCTGCTAAGAGCAAAAACGGATTAGTAGCGATAGACCGCGAAGTGGGAGGTGTGGCGATCGTGCTACCTTCGATGCCTAAGTTAGAATGTGAGTAGAAATAAGAGTAAATAGAATAATCAAGTAAGAATAACTGAGAATAGTCAAAAATAGAATTTACCGCCCTTTTGACATTGCAGTATGTATTCCTGTTATAGATGGAGCTTGAGATTGAGAGTCCTGTGAGGACTCTCACTTACTTTCCTCATATATTGGTAACCACCCTTGGAAGGTGTGATTGAGTTCGTTGAGAGGATATCTCTCCCATAATAATTTCTATTGCATAATTTGCATGATGCTCCATTCATGTACCCGAACTCATTTCAATGAGATATGGTGTATTATCTCCTCTCTAGTTTGTTGAGAGATAGTTGGGTTTCCTCGATTTGCTAGATATGCATTATATTGTAGCCAACCACTTGGTTTGGTGTGGATTGTGCTGTGGTGTGTGCGCTTTAGACACTTACATTCAGAGGCTTTGCAACGTGGATCTTCTATGGGTAGTGGGCTGAATTTTTCACACGTAGTGACTCTTTTATTTGGACATATTTTGTATCAACAAATAATATTTGAAAATGTTGGTGTTATTTAACAAACAATGTCAATTAACTACGCATAACAAATTTAGCGTGTTGGTGGAAATATGTGTAGTTGTCATCGTATTCTACTTTTTTTAGATGGACTTTCCCAGGGAAATCAGTTTAGTGTAGCATTTCAAATCATCGAGAGGACGAAATTATGAAAGAAAAAACTTTTGACAAAAAGGGTATCTTTGAAAGTAGGAAAGGGCGAAATATAAAATACATATAAAACTGCATGCAATTGGTAGGGCTTCTATCTTGGTGGCAACTCTATAAGGTTTAAGGTTGATTTTTTTTTTTGGTGCAAATAGTTTTTAGGGGTCACATCTGTAGGCAAAAACGGAGTCTTACCCGATCTGTATGGAAGCGATGTTTTGCACAGGTCCGAAATTTGCCCAGCAAAGGTAATTAGAGACTAAAGAACTCTCCATAAAAAAGATTTCCAAAAGATTTCCAAGAGGATGGTTTGGCGATTTTAAATGAACAATAAAAGAAATTGACCATTGTATTGGGTCTAAATCCCCAAAATCCCCCTCCCTCTTTTGTGGGCACATGTTAAAAAAAAAAAAAAAAAAAAAATCCCCAAAATCCCCCCACCCCCCGACCAAAGCCCCCATGGCCATTTCATTTCATCACCAGCCTCCAAAATATAAAATCCAAATCCAAAAAAGAAATTCTATGTGGTGATTCGTTGTAATCATTGTACTGTGTTACGATAAATCCTCTTCTTCCTCCTCTTTTTCTTCTTAATTCTCTTAATCATTATATTGTGTTATCTGTTAGTGAAAAAGTTTTGATATCTTAATTCCCTGTAGGTAGCCGGGAAAGACGTAAAAAGTGGCCGATTGAAAAAAATTCTTCCAACTTGGAAAACTCTTTCTTCCAAACTAGGTTAGAGAAATTTCTTTCGACCTAATTTATAAAGTAACATAAGAACGTATGTCACTTTTATAAAATTAAGTTGGAAAAAAATTCTTAGAGAAAATTTTTATCTTTTTTTAAAATGTGTTTCTCAATAAAAATATATTAATTAATTATTAATCCCGTTTAAGGAAACGAAAGTTATTAACCAACTGTCAACTTCTTGTTCGGTTATTAAAACGAGGGAGGAGAATTATTTTTATATGTTAAAGTAATCCTTTTTTTTTTTTTCTTTTTTAATTTGGATGTTGGTTTTATTTTGGCTGTAGTTGTTGTTATTATATGTTGTAATAGATGTGGGTACGTCATGCAATCTGCATTGCTATGTCACGTTTTTTGGTTGATTAGTGAACACTGAAAATGGATTACACGATAGCTTTTTTTTTTTTCTTCTAATAATTGAAATAATTTTTATTTATTTTTTAATATTAGGATTTAATTAAAAAAAAATAGAAAAGAGAAACATTATATTTGTAATGAAATGACGTGAGCACTTATGTGATGGTGCAATTATGTGAAGACAATTAGGAGAAGAAGATTGACCAGTTTGAAAATTAATCTATAGCCGTCATTGAATGTTAACGTTCGTACACAATTAGTAATAGAAACTATATGCTACGCCCAATTTATGTCATTTCCATCATCTTTGATTATTGTAGAAGATTAGACTGGATTCCTCTTGCACTCCATGCTCTCTTTCCGTGATCTTTTTTTCTCAAATTCTTTTTGGAATATTCCCATGCTGAAGGGGATTCTCTTGTGGTAATCTTTGTTCTTCAACACCCCGACATTGTTAAAGGCTGAAAGATTGCAAATGTCATTGCTGATTCCATCTCTCTCATCTTAGCCTCCTTCACTTGGGAGGCTTGAAAAATTTACAGAAGTGCTAACTTCTGCACTCATTATGTAGTGTATTGGGTAGCGGCTAGAGCTCACTCTGACTACATTCTCACCTATTTTCCTTCATCTTCTTCCATTCCCATTTGTAGTGAAAAAGATGCACTTCCCCTTTAATTTATGTTTTCTGTTTTTCTTTTTCTTTCTTGTTATAGTTTGTTGTTTTCTCTGGCTTTTATGGAAAGTTTGTTTAAAAAAAAAAAAAAAAAAGATTAGACTGGATTGCTTTCTTTGAGTTGAAAACTGACTTTTTTGGTGGTCAAAGTCCATGACCTTTTTCATGAATTGGGTTCCAATTGCCAAATTCACAACATTATCAATGAATGATGAAGTTGAATTGATTTTGTCTTTCAATATATTTAGCTTTAGAAGTGCTAACGAGTAAAACAAATGAACCCAAAAAAATTTTCAAACTGTTCCACTCTCTCTCTCCTTCTTCCGCTCTCCACAATATATTTTCTAATATATTTAACATATGTTAGAATATTTGATATTATTTACTTTATTATGTTTCCTTACATATTCTAGGGTTTAGTTTAAGGTTTCTTACACACTACTTCTTCTTTATTTATAAATAGAGAGCTATGTAAATAGATTATCAATATAGAAAAGATGTAATCCTATATGCTTCCGCTTTCTCTCTTCTCTCTCTCCTTCTTCTACTCTCCACAATATATTCTCTAGTATATTTAACATGGTACCAGAGTAAGGATTTTTAAATTAAAAAAATGCAATTCTCTTTCCTTTATCTGTCACTCAGGGTCTGCCATGTCAGTTTTAAAAATTTTCTAAGTTCATTTGTTTGACTCCCTAACACTTTTCATTTAGCTTAGATACTTAAAAAAATATTGTTTTTTCAAGATTTAATTTTGCTTTATTTTTTTTTTCATAAAAAACTTAAAAGTAAATTTAAAACACGTATGTTGTAATATGTAGGAAAATAACTTCTATTAGGTCACAGCACAAATCAATACTTTTGTGCACTCCAATACAAGCTCGACAAATCAGCATGGTACAACTTAAAAAAAAAAAACAAAAAACAAAAACAAAAACACCAAATCTTTCCTCCTCATTCTCTCCTAAGCGTTAATTTTTTTTTTTTTTTTTTTTTTTTTAAAAAAAAAAAAAAAAATTGTCTTTTATTCTCTTCATCATCATCTACCCACCACTGCCGGCCAGTCCAGACGATAATACTGTCCAACCCAGACCAAACAGCCCGCAACTGGAATTTGAGAATCACTAAGGAAGACAAGTATATATATATAAGAGGACACAAAAGTATTAATTTGTATCATAACCTTATAAAAATTATTCTCATACTGTATTATTTTGACTGTGTCTAAGCCAAATCTACATACATGTTACAAATTAAAACATATCCCACAATTCAAGGAGTAATTATGTGGCATTTAAGGAATTCAACCACATCCCATGATTGGGAGAATATAATAATTTGACTTTTTATGGCAGGAGGGGGATTAATGTTTTAGTCATGCCATTTATAATTTATACCACATGTTTGAAAATTGAATAGTGCTGCTGTCATCATGACTCTTTGCAACTTCATCATCTACGTTAACAATGAGATCATCTAAGAGATTAATAATTATGTCTAAGGATTAATCGGATATTAAACACATTCATACAATGAAAATAAATAATTTTACATATAACAAATCAAACACATTATTTAGAAGAGGTTTGGATCTTCATAAATAAGTCCTTGTTAAAAAAAAAAAAAAAAAGGGATTATTAGACCTTACCATGTCATCAAGATGGGATAGTTGTGTGGTTTCTTGCATTTTTATTTTTTATTTTTTAAAGCGAACCTCAAAAATTAATTATTTCTCCTTCACTTTTTTTTTTTTTTTTTTTTAAAAAAAAAAAAAAAAAAAATACTAATTTTGACCTAAATATCAAAATTTATGTTCATCCATGCCTTCAGGATGACCGTCGCAACAAAAGGCTAAACATAATTAGTGTGTTTGACAAATAACACTGTATTGTTCATGTTTAGTGGGAGAAAAAAATGAGTGTAATAATTAGTATGAAAAAGTGAAAAAGTAGTATTGAAAAATGGAAAAAATTTGTTTTGTATTAATTTTTTTTTATTTGAATAATAGTAAAAAGTAAATAGTATGATATAAAAAGTGAATGATGTGATATAAAAGTGAGAATGTTTTGTTATTGATTTTTTTGTGGAATGAAATGAATAGTGTTGAGACAGTTGTCCAGCAGTGACAGACCGCGAAGTGGGGGTGTGGCGGTCGTGCTACCTCCGATGCCTAAATTAGAATGTGAGTAGAAATAAGAGTAAATATAATAATCAAATAAGAATAACTGAGAATAGTTAAGGATATAATTTACTGCCCTTTTGACATTGCGGTATGTGTTTTTTTTATAGATGGAGCTTGAGAGTGAGAGTCCTCACAGGACTCTCACTTACTTTTCTCAAATATTGGTAACCACTCTTAGAAAGTGGGATTGAGTTTGTTGAGAGGATATATGTCCCATAATAATCTCTGGGAGGCTGCATGATGAGAGGATATATGTCCCATAATAATCTCTGGGAGGCTACATGATGCCCCCTTCATGTACCTTGACTCATTTCGATGAGATCTGGTGTGTTATCCCTTATCTAGTTTGTTGAGGGATAGTTGGGCTTCCTTGATTTGCTAGATATGCATGATATTGTAGCCAACCGCTTGGTTTGGTGTGAATCATGCTGTAGTGTGTGAGCTTTAGACACTTACACTCAGAGGCTTTGCAATGTGGATCCTCTATGGGGTAGTGACCCTTTATTTGGGCCTTAAGAGATATTTTATATCAACAAATAGTGTTTGAGAATGTTGGTGTTGTTTAACAAACAAGGCAAATTAAGTGCACATGACAAATTTAAAGCGTTGGTGGAAATATGTGTAGTTGGCAATTTCGTATTCTACTTTTTTTAGATGGACTTTCCAAGGGAAGTCAATTTAGTGCAGCATTTCAAATCATCAAGAGGACGAAATTATGAAAGAAAAAACTTTTGACAGTAAGGGTATCTTTGAAAGTAGGAAAGGACATGGTTGACGTGAAGTATAATATACATATAAAACTGCATGCAATTGGTAGGGCGTTTATCTTGATGGCAACTCTATTAGGTTTAAGGTTAAAATTTTTTTGGCGCAAATAGTTTTTAGGGGTCACATCCGTTTCGCACAGGTCTGAAATTTGCTCGGCAAAGGTAGGTAGAGACGAAGAAACTTTCCATAAAAAGATTTTAAATGGATGTTCAATCATTCTAAACTAACTATAAGAGTGGTCGACCCACTCCCTATTCTCCCTTTAACCAAGAAGATGGTTTGGCCATTTTAAATGAACAATCCAACAAATAGACTATTGCATTGGATCTAAATCCCCAAAATCCATTGTCCCCTCCCCCGACCCAAGCCCTCATGGTCATTTCATTTCCTCACCGGTCTCCAAAATATAAAATCCAAATCCAAAAAGAAATTCTACATGGTGATTCGATTTAATCCTCTTATTCCTCCTCTTCGTCATCATCTTTTTCTTCTTAATTCTATTAATCATTATATTGTGTTATTTGCTAGTGAAAAAGTTTTGATATCTAAATTACGTGTAGGTATAGTGTCAACAACAGCAGGGAAAGACGTAAAAAGTGGCAGATAAAAAACTATGGTCACAGGCAGATTTGAAGTGGTAAAGAGAAAATTTGGACCAGGAAAATCAGGTTGGCTTTGATAATATATAAATTCTCACATTAATAGGAAACAATCAACAACAATGTCCATCCAATAGTAAACAGGAAGGTGGAACCGAGCTTACTTGAAAGAAACACGAAAAATATTTACACTTATCAACCACCCAGAACACAAAAATTAGGATAATGCACCATCATCAATTTTAAATAGTGTAATCTGTCGAGCCAGAAAGCATAATTTTGAGAAAGTTATATAAAAATTGTTTCCAAATGAGCTGAAAATAAATATTTGGCGAATCACATAGAGACCGGAACTACAAATTAGTTTCAAAATTGGCTAATTTTCCATGGGTCCGGCAATTCAATTGGAAAACACAAACTATTGCAAGAACAAAAACAGCTCTGACTGGATAATAATAGCAAAAGCTCACAGCCGTCTCCCTCGTCTACCACCCTTCCTACGAGTGCTATCACTGGGAATTGGAGTGACATCCTCTGAAACATAAGTTCAAGGTCAAAATTAAATCGCCATTAATACACGAGAAAACAGGTTCAAGGCATAGTTTCGAAACAATGTAAACCTCAAGCTGCATTGCATAAAAGACATGCACTCCTCTAAGATTATATGTTGAATTAACTCCTTAAACATTATGTGAAGTTAAATCTTCTAACAAACCCTAATTTTAAAGCTATGCTGTTGGATGACGGAAATGGATACCAATTTGAAATTGTGAAAATTGCATTCTTGGGAATAAGAGGCTTACCTATACGTCCAATTTTCATTCCAGAACGAGCAAGTGCGCGGAGAGCAGACTGTGCCCCAGGACCAGGTGTTTTTGTCTTGTTACCGCCAGTGGCACGGAGCTTGATGTGCAGCGCAGTAATGCCAAGTTCCTGCTTTTTAAATATTGAAACTTAGTAAAGTGACTTTGCAGTCGAAGACAACCATAATGTTTCATAATGATGAATGAGAGAATGACTACAAAAGCAAAGTCCCATCTCAAAAAAAAAAAAAAAAAAAAAAGTTCAAATGATCCATACAGCAAAAAAATATTTGGATTTCAAATCAACCTGAAAATGGAACATTTTAATCGAAATTAACGAATAAATAAAGCTTTCTAAAAGAGACATCAACAGCATGAGTGCTCAGTTCCCAACACTAAAGCAATCTAATCAAAGTTAGTTTCAGCTTAGAAGATCAGTTTGAGAGAATATATAGAGAGAAGAGATATACCTTGCATCTCTGAGCAACATCCTGAGCTGCAAGCATGGCAGCATATGGTGAAGACTCATCTCTGTCAGCTTTCACCTTCATCCCACCTGTATTTAGATTACATTAACAAGCTACGAAGCAGTTGCTCAATCCACAATATGTAAACTATTACACATTCAGGCATCCTAGATTCTATCACAGGAATGAAGGTTCCCAGATTTCTTAAACACATAAGGAGAAATATAGAAGGAACTCGCTAAAAATCAGGTTTTATAGAAAAGAACTCCCATAATTAGGAGATGGCTTAGACTTCTACTAGTTAGATAATCAGTTATGATATACATTATTGTTGACAGCCCAAAGTTTTAAAAAAGAACTTTTGGATTATACGTCTGTGAAGTAAACACAAAAATATATACAAAAAATATCCATGCTGCCCCATCTACCAATTACCAACCAATAGGCATACATAAATTCTCAGGAAGGATAAATACATATAACATATCCCATAGTATAACTATAAGATGTAAGGTCCATGATATTTGAACACAACTAATGGCCTCCACACAAAAAAAAACAAAATAGAAAGTGATACACATAATATTTAGCATAAAGAAAGATTTTAATTTCCTTACCTGTAATTCGAACAAGTGTTTCACCACCTGAGAGATCAGTCACATGCTGCAGATCAACCAAAAGTACACTTTCAGTCAGACTCCTAGGAATTTTAAATTTTAAAAAAACCGAACAAACAAATTATACTTACAATAAATGTGTCATTAAATGACGCAAAAATGTGGGCAACACCAAAAACTTGTTCTCCTTCTCTTACAGAAGGTCCAAGGGTCACATTTTCTTCCTTTGGCTCCCTAGTCTTCCTCCTCGACTAGTACCCATCAACATAAAAACATATAAAACTAAAGAGAGTCAGAAACCATGCAATCTTGCAAGTCTGACAATAGCTCTTTTCTTTATACATAATATGAAGGATTTAATAGGTAAAATGTACAGCACAATCTATCTTGCACCGCTGAAACTCTTGCAGTCAAGAGCTGGTACTGTGCCCTAATTCAATGTAAGCAGCTGTGTTAACTTACTGCCTGACAATACTTGAGCCAGCCAGCTCGGCCAGCTGCAAGACAATAACTCATGTAAATCAAATTAACATGTTCTGTAGCTATTCTGATGCTGAAGCATAGGTCAAAGCAAGGGGATACAAAAGACACAACCAATCCACTTGAATTACACTTGACATAACTAAATTGCATCAGTCGAACAGCTTGAGCATATTCAAAACTTCAATAAACAAGACAAGGCATGGCTCATGAACAAGAGCAGCAAGAAAAGCTTCAATCGAACCAGTCAATCTTCAGACCCGAAAAATAAAAAAGGTAAATTGACTCTAACTTTTTCTACATGTTAATACTGGCATAAGATACAAGGCTGAGAGATGTTTTGTATCGTTGCTAATAACCAAACTTTACCTACAAAAGCCCCCAGAAAGTAACCTACATGCATAACATGTTAGGCAATTCCATCTAACAAACACCTTACAAACATGCTGTTAAAGAAATGTAAAAGGGTACTTCTCTAAGGAATTTGCAAAAGCCATTGCTTTTGAAATCTATCCTTCACGTGCCTGAAACAAACTTATTGAAGTGACCTATACAGATTGTACATTGCTTTTCAGTCAGTAGATAAATACTACATGTTGTAAGAAAGAACCTATACATAATACATAAAAAAGAGGAATTCACAAACATTTCAATTGATTACCTACGCGTACGCAGATCTTTACCATATAGGAAATAAAACTCATTTTTCTTAAAATTATTATTTTTAAAAAAATAAAAATAAAGCATTTGCATCGTATTCATATTGCTTTACTTTCAAAAAAATAATAATTTCAACGCCCAAATCACACCAAAGTTACAAACAGATTCAAATCCTCTTAAAGAATTTTTCTCTTATCGTGCACAATTTAAAGGCCATAAGACTAAAAAACATCATAAATTTTGTAGATGGTATCTAAAATGCAAATCAATTTCCTAAACTATGCACAGAACCGACAATCTTCTAATCCTGAAAAAAAAAAAAAAAAAAAAAAAAAAACCCAAAGCTTCTAGATCTGAAATGAAACAAAATTTAAACCGCAACCCTAAGAGGTTTCACTTGCAATTGAAAGCGTATGTAGAGAAAGAGGACTCGAAAGTAAACGACGTGGTACAGAATAAGAGAATTGGGGGAGAGCCGATATCGCATTCGATCTTAGTTTACCATGGCTTCCAAGTGATGAGATTAAGAGCTCTAGGGTTTCTGAGGAGGCTCTGACGCTTCTTTCAGCTGCAAAAGCCCTAAAGAGAAGAAGAGTGAGAAAGGTTGTCACAGCGTCGTTTTATATGAGAAGATGCGCTAGGGTTTTGCCACGACGAAAGCGAGTGAAGAATGGGATTTACAGAAATGTCCTTCGATTTCCTTTATATTAATATGCTACCTTTGGTATTGGGATTAACGTGAAATAACACTTCTATTCATTTTGTGGATCCGGATCCTCTCGGTCCATTTTATTTTGTGGATTCAGACTTTTCTAGCTATAATTTTTAAAAAGAAATTTTAGGATCATAAATAGAATACATGTTTTACTAATAAAAAAAAGAATAAAATATTATTTAAAATTTTTTTAAAAATTAAATAAATAATGGGGCTGTTAGCCATCTCATCTTGACCATAAGAAGTGACATGCCAACCCCATTTTAACCCAATGGCCAGTTAGGGGTGGCCGAACCATGCACCCCCATGGCCTACGGGGTGGTTCGGCCACCCTTGCAAAAGGAGGTGGCCAAATTACTCCCAATAGCCTGAGCCACCCCGGTTGAGCTTGAAGTTGGCTTTGGCAGCCCTTGGGGGTGGCCGAACCACCCCCATGGCAATGACAAACCCTATTATTATTATTATTATTATTTGATTTGGCCCTTGGGGGTGGCCGGCCACCTCCCCTAGGGCAAAAATGGGATGGTCGGCCACACCATTATTTTTTTATTATTTTGTTTTTTTATTTTTTTTAAAGACTTTAAATAATAATTTTTTATTATTTTATTATAAGAACATGTGTCCTATTTGTGGTCCTAGAATTTCTTCTAAGAAATTTTTAATAGCCATGAAATTGATACTTTTTAGTCCATTTTGGACTGGAGAGGATCCAGATCCTCATTTTGTCAATTTATTATTCCTACAACAATTACTCTAGAGGAATTTCTACTATTTTCCTGTTGGAAATAGCACAACGATTTTTTTTTAAAAAAATGGAATTGGAGAAATCACAATATAAGCAATTAAAAAAAAAGGGTGGGCTACCCAAATAAAAGCTTCAAAACAACTTGAAAAGAGTGTAATAAAGCCTAAAACTATTGCTTAAAAAAAAAAACCCAAAGCTGTTGTGAATTGGTCAAGAAAAAATGACCCTACCCACTGAGAGAACTGATACCGCCACCTTTTGAGAACATTATTTAAATAGCAGATGCAACAAGTAAAAATATGTTCCACAACAAGAGAAGATGCACCGAAGAAGAATGAATCGGAGCTACAAAAGATAAGCATCACCATGGTACTAAAGACAGCGCAGCTAAGAGGCATACAAAGGGGCACAAATAAAACTATCATCGACACAAAAGCTCTCCATCTCTCTCCTTCCCACTCTCTCTCGTGGGTTTTTTTACTATCAGTCAGGATTATGTCCAATATGAATCTAATTTCGGGTATTCGAATGAATTTATGAACTCCATTATTTGATCTTCTTACAAAGATTTTGAATTGCTTCACGGTACATGTTTTTCAAAATTTTGGTAATTTTGGCCTTGCCATGAATCAAACCCGTGATAGCGAATATCACTATTGATGTAAACTACATAAATTAACCTGTCCAAAATTTTATTGTAATTTTCACGGTCACATTGATAGTAAGCACTTGAAAGTGCACATAATATTTCACTTCCATCCCTAAGGAGTAGCTCAATCGGCTATAGACCACGCCTAATAAAGCGGAGGTCACTAGTTTAAATTCTCATCTCCCTCTCTTGTGTGAACATGTCAAAATATATATATATATATATATATATATTCCAAAAAGAGGGAAAATAAAGTATTAAGAATCTTTTTCAGGAGGCAGTGTAACCCCCAACCCCAACCCCTTTGTTTGCTCCCTCCCCCATTCAACCATATCATAGGTGTTCTGCCGGTGGCTTTCTTGTGCAAAATGTTGACATTGGGAAGGACATAAACACAAAAAGGATCTTGCATTGGGCTCCCGGGTTCAACTTACAATCTCTATTCACATACTCGAAAGAATGGCACACAGAAAGTTGAAAACAAAACTTCCATATCCAAGTAATACATAGGCCATAAAGAATAAATAAAGAACTGTGATTTTGGTGACACTAACTACAGTGAATGCGATGGCTTTTTTTTTTCTTTCTTTTTTTTGGGGGATGTTATGCTGAAATAAGACCCACATAGCCAGCATATAAAGCCAATATGGATGATATAACATATGCGCCCGCAACAATTACAGGTTCTTTGATCCCACATAATTCAAGGTGATGATGAAGGGGTGCCATTCGGAATACACGCCGCCCAGCTCCCCACAAATTTTTGGTCGTCTTGAAGTACAATACCTAAACAAAAGTTTTTTCAGCCATCAGACAAGGAAATTGCAGTTTCTGAAGGACATAATTGAAAGGACAATGACCAAAAAAATAAAATGAAACTCTAGGATCAAGATTGCTTAGAATTCTTAAGAGTATTCTTCCGAGTAAATTTCTTCGAATCATAACCATTGGTTTGAAATTCAATGGTTAGGATTTTACCACATCAGCAGTTATCAGTAATTATCACCTTTAGCAACTCATCAATTATCACCTCTGTAGTTATCATATTTATTCATATTTTGCAAGTGATAATTGCTGATATGGTAAAATCCTAACCATTGAATTCCAAACCACTGGCATTCTACTCGGTAGAATACCCTAAGAATTCTAGGAAATCCTAATCTGAAACTCTATACATTTGCCTAGCTGTATGAGTGCATGGAAGTAGATACTATGGTTACCAACTCAACTAAGCCTTCTACCAAATTATGTGGGTAGGCTACATGAATCCTTTGCTCAACAAATTGCGCCACAATATGTGAATTCTTTTTCTCCACTCAGCCTTGGCAATTCTGATGTGTGCATAAATGTACAACTAATTGGGCCTTAATAAGTGACTTCTATTTCTCCAGTCAGGCCCATCTGAAGTGACCGCATGCACCATAGAATAGAATTTGCAAGTGGAACAGTGATGAAAGGGATAAAAGTTGTCAAAATAGCAGAACTTGCTTGAATGTGACAACACCAATGATTAATGGAGAATTTTGTAACTGAAATGGATGAGAAAAGGATGCCAGCATAACATACCTGTATAATAACTGATGATGCTTCCATGACAAAAATTCCAGATGAAATAAATAAAGGAAAGAACATTCCAGTACAAGCAGCCATAGCAGCCAATGCCCCCCCCAATGCCAAGGACCCTGTATCACCCATAAATACAGATGCTCTGTATCGGTTGTGCAAAAGAAAACCAACACAGGCTCCTGCCATTGATGCCCCAAATATAGCAAGGTCTGGTTTGGAATGCAAAACAATAGTGACCACTTAAGTATCCAGAAGAGGCTAGTTGTACAATTCTATTCTCAGTCCGTATATTATGGAGATCAAACTTTGAACAAAGAAAAATTTAACATCATGTTGATATTCTCAACCAACCACACACAATGTTATAATATGATGTATCCAGCTTCTTGGTGGGACTCTAATGATGAAGGTGGAACAAAATTGAAACACAGATATTTAGTCTCCCATGTATCTATAAAAGATGCAAGCAAAGTAGCATGATGAGCATGCAAATAAAAATCTGCAAGCCATAAATATGAAGTATTAAGAGATCTGCTCTAAAGAATGATCAAGCGTTTGATTGAGTCCCAAGGAATTAGCCAAACAATATAAATACATCAACAAGAAGACAAGGCCAATAACAAATTATATCAGTTTGAAAGTATCAGTAACTGTTCTTGGAGAGAGAATATGACATAATATTTGCATTCCCCGACAACAGCTCCTTATATGCCTAAGATAAATGCATCATAGTTTGACCAGATTTTCATTGCTTTTACCATATTCTTGTTTTTACCATATGTTAGATACTGTTAGAAGAGTTTGGGTTTGAGTCATTAGGGTTTTGGGGGTATTTTAGTCTCTATGGTATTTCCCTAATCCTATATAATAGGATGCTTGTATTAGGTTAACATAAGTTGAATAATATAATAGCCTCCGCCTTTTGTGTTTAAACCGTTCATACAAACTATAACATGGTATCAGAGCTTGTTTAGATCCTTGGTTCTTTTGTTTGTAGTTTTTTTCTTCTACTCTTTTTGTTTTGGTTGAATCTCTCGTTCTGTTGTTGGTGAGTGTTCTTCTGGTGGCAGCACCGCCCATGTGGGCGTAGTGCCCACACGGGCAGTGCCTGAAAGAAGCTGTCCATGGTCGTTTGTAGAAAAAAAAAAAAAAAAAAGTTGCCGTGAAAGCTGTGCTTTGTACTAGTTTTATAAGTTTTGTATTTTCTGTGGCTCTCGGTGGTTTTCCAGTAAGATCTGGAAATTTTCGGCAATTTCCAAGTCTCCGGCAGCCGTTTGTGGTGTTTTCCGGTGCTGTCCGATCGTTTCCAGCTTGTTTCTGGTGTATTTGTGGCGTTTAATTGTGTTTTTTGAGTTCTTCGACAATCTCTGTGGTGTTTTGAGGTGTTTCCGCCAGTTGTGGTGATCTCCGGCGAGTCTCCGGCGAAGGTCCGGCGAGCCTCCGGTGACTGTTTCTGTTCTGTTTTTCAGTGTTTTTCTTGTGTTTTTAGGTACTGCCGGCCAGTTCTGTGTGTTTCTGGCCAGTTTTGAAGCCCCGACGAAGTTCTGGCATATTTCCAGCAAAGCTCCGGCAAAGTTTTTTGTTTTTCCGGTATCTGTTTTCCGGCTAATCTTGTTGGTTAATCATGTGAAAATTTGTTGTTTGTTTGTTGTTTGTGATTGATGTATCCGACCGGCCTTGGATTCTCCGGCGAGAACCGATCAAGTGATCGTTGCATCCGACCGGCCTTGGTGTTTTTCGGCGAGAACCAATCCCAAGATCGATGTATCCGACCAGCCTTGGATTCTCCGGCGAGAACCGATCAAGTGATCGTTGCATCCGACCGGCCTTGGTGTTTTTCGGCGAGAACCGATCAAATGGTTGTTCAAGTTACCAACGAGTTTTCGACCGGCATTGAAGTTTTATTTAATTAACTTGTGTGGTCCAAGCTGTTCCAGCTTGAGGGGGAGTGTTAGAATATGTTTTCTAGTTGTTTTTCGTTTGCTTGTATCTTCCAAGCTGGATTCATATGATGTATATGCTCCAGCTTGAGGGGGAGTGTTAGAAGAGTTAGGGTTTGAGTCATTAGGGTTTTGGGGGTATTTTAGTCTCTATGGTATTTCCCTAATCCTATATAATAGGATGCTTGTATTAGGTTAACATAAGTTGAATAATATAATAGCCTCCGCCTTTTGTGTTTAAACCGTTCATACAAACTATAACAGATACGAATGAAATCATGAATCAAGAATAAAATTAAGGAAATGTTAAGTGCTCTTAAGCAGATGCCCTCTTCTATACTAACCAGAACATATTGGAAGCACCGCGATTGACATTGCTATAAAAGCCAATGCAGCAGTCCCACCAGCCAGCCCGTCAAGACCATCTGTTAGGTTAACTCCATTCCCCATGGAAACAAAACAAAATGAAGTCAACAAGAGATAAAATTTTCCCAGGCAAACAAGTCCTACTGGTGCAGGTAGAGGAAGCAACATTTTCCTGCAATACAAATTGAAAGATGGACCTAAATCAATGCACAATGCAGTTATAACATAGATGTTCATGTAGGAACCAAATGTCTGAGTGCTGAATTATCAATTTGATGTATTTACTCCATTAGCTAATTAAAATGGGATTATAAATGCATGGCTTGCTTTGCTAATTACTACTCTGAACATGAAGGTGTCTAACTTTTAATAATCTTTGCTTCTTCTTATTCCTTGATATATATATATATATATATTGACAATTACAGAGGGAGAGGAGCTGAGGAAGGAGGAAAATCAGTGTACTGTTTAGAAATTTTATTGTATTGAGTCATTTTTAAGTAGATCATCAATTTGTCAAGTACTACTAGCAGTTAAATATTTAAATAAACAATAAAAGTTGACATTATCTTGTAAGTTTGCCATCATGAGAATAGATATGTGAGTTACCATCAGAAAAATGTTGATCAGATTAGTTACAAGAAGCTATACATGCTGTAGGGTGACGATATATTTGTGGTTACCAACCAAAATGAAAACCAGGTCCCAACAGCTACCTGTGCAGTATGACAACTTCAAATTACTCGCAAGTTTAATAAGAATTGACTACTAATTCACAAGGCAATAAGCATATTAAAACCAAAAAGAAAGAAATCTCAGAAAAAAGCTTCACCTCCAACAAAAGTTTTACCCATGCTGATAAGCCGCTATTATGATTCTTGATGATGGTTAAGATATCGTCTACAAGCCCAATTGCAGCAAAACCTAGAGTTGCTGCCGCTGCTCCAGACACTTCAGTGGAAGAAAAACCAGCAATGAATCTTGCAACAGTTACACCAATAGGAACAAAAAATAATCCACCCATCGTGGGAGTTCTCTTTTTTAAGGAGTGCCCAGCAGGCCCTTCTTTCCTAATAATTTGACGGATCCTGAACCTATACAGTAACGGGACACAAACATAGCCGGCACAAGAGACTAAAATGGCCGATATAAGAAATGGACGGGTCAAGTAAAATTGTCCGAAAGGCAGCCTGACAATACGCCATGCACACCAATCCACAAATAAAAGAAGCACGGTCAAGAAGACTATGAGTCCAACACTGATTAAAACCCCAAATTTATTCCTGCAATTAGTGTCCAAAATACCAAGATCAAAATAAAGAAAACCCATAAAGAATTCTCATAAATACAACCAAATGAAACTCAGCAACAAAAAAGTAGAAAGAACACTCAAATTCAGTGGTTTATAACTACCTCGAGTGAAACACAGACAGAATCCATATAAACACTACAAGTACCGGAATGCAAACAAAAATTGTCGTAATTACTAGTGGCATACTTGCCTGTGTTTCCTGCGTTTTCTTCCAAGCATGGCAAACCGTTGAGTAGTCATTGCAAAAGCCTCATCAGTTGATATCCTAACTCTAGGCGAATCATCAGTAATAGGATAAATCACAATTTCTGAATCGCTCTCTTCATCCTCACTGGATGAAAGCACGTACCCAGCCGCCCCATCACCGTCGCTCCAGTCATCAAGAAACGGAATACCAACCGAATCCTATAGAACAAAACATATCTCTAAGTACAACAATCTCCATGATCTCTACAACCTCAACCAGCTCTTAAAAACGTTAAGACTTATGAAACTGAAACACAAAGGAAATAAATCGTGGAGTGCAACGCAGAGTAGTAACACACAAGCTCAATTAGCCTTCAACTCAGAGCTAAAGAGAATACCTCATCGAAGGCCTTCAATCGAACACGCCTGCGTCGTAATCGGCACTCATGTCTTCGAACAATCGGCGCACTTAACTACACAAAACAATAAATTAAAGCCATAACAAAGCAAAAGAAAATGCTCCGTTTGATTGCTCAAAACAAAACCATACCTTAAGATAAAGCGAAAAAGGCGGAACGGATCGGAAGCGAGCGGGCGCGAAAAGCGAAACCGGTTTTGGCAATCGGGAAAGCCCTAGACGAGAGAGATGGCTGAGCTTCAGAGAATGAGAATGCGACGGCATGGCTACAGCGATGAGGGAGAGAGAGAGCGCGTGGAATGGAGAGGATCAGAGGTTGGTGAGGGGAAGGAGGCCATTATTAAAAGAAACAGTTGAGAGAAAGAGAGAAAGGGAAAAGGATATTCGAGATCGGAGGCCGTTTATACGGATATACCTCTACAGCGTAGAGAATAGGGTGGAGGGAAGGTGGAGGAGGCGGCGACTTCGTAGTTCGCGCAATGGAAATGGGTCACGCGCCATACTGGAGCGTGTGAAGGGTCGACATCTCTGGGTTGGGTGCCACCTGGCCCGAGAGTAGATCCATGATCCATCTCTATCCTCCTTTTTCTTTCCCTTTGAGTTTGACGTTTTCAGCGTCCCTTTCTGGCAATCTATGCATTGTTTCCTCTCTGGATTGATATTTTTTAAAAAATAAGGGTTAAATACTAAATTAGTCCCTAGGGTTTCACAACTTTATTTTTTCTCTCCTGGGGTTTCATTTTTATCACAGGAGGTCCCTGTGGTTTTGATAAGTGACCAAATTAGTCCATCCGTTAGTTGACCGTTAGTTGACTGTACGGACTGACACGTGGACCAATCAGACGTCGACACGTGGCACATATATTAATTTTTTTTAATTTTTTTTTAATTAAAAAAAATGTTTTTTTTT
>NC_081542.1:25741769-25743172 GCF_901000735.1 Corylus avellana
TAGCCGTCATTGAATGTTAACGTACCTACACACTTTTTTTTTCTAATCAACGTACCTACACACTTAGTAATAGAAACTATATGCTACGCCCAATTTATGTCATTTCCATCAACTTTGATTATTGTAGAAGATTAGACTGGATTCCTCTTGCACTCCATGCTCTCTGTCCGTGATCTTTTTTTCTCAAATTCTTCTGGAAATATTCCCGTGCTGAAAGGGATTCTCTTATGGTAATCTTTGCTCTTTAACACCCCGACATTGTTAAAGGCTGAAAGATTGCAAATGTCATTGCTGATTCCATCTCTCTCGTCTCAGCCTCCTCCACTTGGGAGGCTTGAAAAATTTACAGAAGTGCTAACTTCTGCACTCATTATGTAGCGTATTGGACAGCGGCTAGAGCTCACTCTGACTACATTCTCACCTATTTTCCTTCATCTTCTTCCATTCCCATTTGTAGTGGAAAATATGCACTTCCCCTTTAATTTATGTTTTCTGTTTTTCTTTTTCTTTCTTGTTGTAGTTTGTTGTTTTCTCTGGCTTTTATGGAAAGTTTGTTTTTTTTTTAAAAAAAAAGATTAGACTGGATTGCTTTCTTTGAGTTGAAAACTGACTTTTTTGGTGGTCAAAGTCCATGACCTTTTTCATGAATTGGGTTCCAATTGCCAAATTCACAACATTATCAATGAATGATGAAGTTGAATTGATTTTGTCTTTCAATATATTTAGCTTTAGAAGTGCTAACGAGTAAAACAAATGAACCCAAAAAAATTTTCAAACTGTTCCACTCTCTCTCTCCTTCTTCCGCTCTCCACAATATATTCTCCAATATATTTAACATATGTTAGAATATTTGATATTATTTACTTTATTATGTTTCCTTACATATTCTAGGGTTTAGTTTAGGGTTTCTTACACACTACTTCTTCTCTATTTATAAATAGAGAGCTATGTAAATAGATTATCAATATAGAAAAGATGTAATCCTATATGCTTCCGCTTTCTCTCTTCTCTCTCTCCTTCTTCTACTCTCCACAATATATTCTATAGTGTATTTAACATGGTACCAGAGTAAGGGTTTTTAAATTAAAAAAATGTAATTCTCTTTCTTTTGTCTGTCACTCAGGGTCTGTCATGCCAATTTTAAAAAATTTTCTAAGTTTATTTGTTTGGCTCCCTAACACTTTCCATTTAGCTTAGATACTTAAAAAAAATATTGTTTTTTCAAGATTTAATTTTGCTTTATTTTTTTTTTTCATAAAAAACTTTAAAGTAAATTTAAAACACGTATACTGTAATATGTAGGAAAATAACTTCTATTGGGTCATAGCACAAATCAAATACTTTTGTGCATTCCAATA
The DNA here is from genome assembly GCF_901000735.1 of Corylus avellana. NCBI lineage: Eukaryota > Viridiplantae > Streptophyta > Magnoliopsida > Fagales > Betulaceae > Corylus > Corylus avellana. Next base: position 25,743,128 of record NC_081542.1, read on the forward strand.
CAAGCTTGACAAATCAGCATGGTACAACTTAAAATAAAAACAAAA
>NC_081542.1:25743272-25824961 GCF_901000735.1 Corylus avellana
AAGAAAAAATGACCCTACCCACTGAGAGAACTGATACCGCCACCTTTTGAGAACATTATTTAAACAGCAGATGCAACAAGTAAAAATATGTTCCACAACAAGAGAAGATGCACCGAAGAAGAATGAATCGGAGCTACAAAAGATAAGCATCACCATGGTACTAAAGACAGCGCAGCTAAGAGGCATACGAAGGGGCACAAATAAAACTATCATCGACACAAAAGCTCTCTATCTCTCTCCTTCCCACTCTCTCTCGTGGGTTTTTTTACTATTAGTCAGGATTATGTCCAATATGAATCTAATTTCGGGTATTCGAATGAATTTATGAACTCCATTATTTGATCTTCTTACAAAGATTTTGAATTGCTTCACGGTACATGTTTTTCAAAATTTTGGTAATTTTGGCCTTGCCATGAATCAAACCCGTGATAGCGAATATCACTATTGATGTAAACTACATAAATTAACCTGTCCAAAATTTTATTGTAATTTTCACGGTCACATTGATAGTAAGCACTTGAAAGTGCACATAATATTTCACTTCCATCCCTAAGGAGTAGCTCAATCGGCTATAGACCACGCCTAATAAAGCGGAGGTCACTAGTTTAAATTCTCATCTCCCTCTCTTGTGTGAACATGTCAAAATATATATATATATATATATATATATTCCAAAAAGAGGGAAAATAAAGTATTAAGAATCTTTTTCAGGAGGCAGTGTAACCCCCAACCCCAACCCCTTTGTTTGCTCCCTCCCCCATTCAAAGAGGGAAAATAAAGTATTAAGAATCTTTTTCAGGAGGCAGTGTAACCCCCAACCCCAACCCCTTTGTTTGCTCCCTCCCCCATTCAACCATATCATAGGTGTTCTGCCGGTGGCTTTCTTGTGCAAAATGTTGACATTGGGAAGGACATAAACACAAAAAGGATCTTGCATTGGGCTCCCGGGTTCAACTTACAATCTCTATTCACATACTCGAAAGAATGGCACACAGAAAGTTGAAAACAAAACTTCCATATCCAAGTAATACATAGGCCATAAAGAATAAATAAAGAACTGTGATTTTGGTGACACTAACTACAATGAATGCGATGGCTTTTTTTTTTCTTCTTTTTTTTGGGGGATGTTATGCTGAAATAAGACCCACATAGCCAGCATATAAAGCCAATATGGATGATATAACATATGCGCCCGCAACAATTACAGGTTCTTTGATCCCACATAATTCAAGGTGATGATGAAGGGGTGCCATTCGGAATACACGCCGCCCAGCTCCCCACAAATTTTTGGTCGTCTTGAAGTACAATACCTAAACAAAAGTTTTTTCAGCCATCAGACAAGGAAATTGCAGTTTCTGAAGGACATAATTGAAAGGACAATGACCAAAAAAATAAAATGAAACTCTAGGATCAAGATTGCTTAGAATTCTTAAGAGTATTCTTCCGAGTAAATTTCTTCGAATCATAACCATTGGTTTGAAATTCAATGGTTAGGATTTTACCACATCAGCAGTTATCAGTAATTATCACCTTTAGCAACTCATCAATTATCACCTCTGTAGTTATCATATTTATTCATATTTTGCAAGTGATAATTGCTGATATGGTAAAATCCTAACCATTGAATTCCAAACCACTGGCATTCTACTCGGTAGAATACCCTAAGAATTCTAGGAAATCCTAATCTGAAACTCTATACATTTGCCTAGCTGTATGAGTGCATGGAAGTAGATACTATGGTTACCAACTCAACTAAGCCTTCTACCAAATTATGTGGGTAGGCTACATGAATCCTTTGCTCAACAAATTGCGCCACAATATGTGAATTCTTTTTCTCCACTCAGCCTTGGCAATTCTGATGTGTGCATAAATGTACAACTAATTGGGCCTTAATAAGTGACTTCTATTTCTCCAGTCAGGCCCATCTGAAGTGACCGCATGCACCATAGAATAGAATTTGCAAGTGGAACAGTGATGAAAGGGATAAAAGTTGTCAAAATAGCAGAACTTGCTTGAATGTGACAACACCAATGATTAATGGAGAATTTTGTAACTGAAATGGATGAGAAAAGGATGCCAGCATAACATACCTGTATAATAACTGATGATGCTTCCATGACAAAAATTCCAGATGAAATAAATAATGGAAAGAACATTCCAGTACAAGCAGCCATAGCAGCCAATGCCCCCCCCAATGCCAAGGACCCTGTATCACCCATAAATACAGATGCTCTGTATCGGTTGTGCAAAAGAAAACCAACACAGGCTCCTGCCATTGATGCCCCAAATATAGCAAGGTCTGGTTTGGAATGCAAAACAATAGTGACCACTTAAGTATCCAGAAGAGGCTAGTTGTACAATTCTATTCTCAGTCAGTATATTATGGAGATCAAACTTTGAACAAAGAAAAATTTAACATCATGTTGATATTCTCAACCAACCACACCCAATGTTATAATATGATGTATCCAGCTTCTTGGTGGGACTCTAATGATGAAGGTGGAACAAAATTGAAACACAGATATTTAGTCTCCCATGTATCTATAAAAGATGCAAGCAAAGTAGCATGATGAGCATGCAAATAAAAATCTGCAAGCCATAAATATGAAGTATTAAGAGATCTGCTCTAAAGAATGATCAAGCGTTTGATTGAGTCCCAAGGAATTAGCCAAACAATATAAATACATCAACAAGAAGACAAGGCCAATAACAAATTATATCAGTTTGAAAGTATCAGTAACTGTTCTTGGAGAGAGAATATGACATAATATTTGCATTCCCCGATAACAGCTCCTTATATGCCTAAGATAAATGCATCATAGTTTGACCAGATTTTCATTGCTTTTACCATATTCTTGTTTTTACCATATGTTAGATACGAATGAAATCATGAATCAAGAATAAAATTAAGGAAATGTTGAGTGTTCTTAAGCAGATGCCCTCTTCTATACTAACCAGAACATATTGGAAGCACCGCGATTGACATTGCTATAAAAGCCAATGCAGCAGTCCCACCAGCCAGCCCGTCAAGACCATCTGTTAGGTTAACTCCATTCCCCATGGAAACAAAACAAAATGAAGTCAACAAGAGATAAAATTTTCCCAGGCAAACAAGTCCTACTGGTGCAGGTAGAGGAAGCAACATTTTCCTGCAATACAAATTGAAAGATGGACCTAAATCAATGCACAATGCAGTTATAACATAGATGTTCATGTAGGAACCAAATGTCTGAGTGCTGAATTATCAATTTGATGTATTTACTCCATTAGCTAATTAAAATGGGATTATAAATGCATGGCTTGCTTTGCTAATTACTACTCTGAACATGAAGGTGTCTAACTTTTAATAATCTTTGCTTCTTCTTATTCCTTGATATATATATATATATATATTGACAATTACAGAGGGAGAGGAGCTGAGGAAGGAGGAAAATCAGTGTACTGTTTAGAAATTTTATTGTATTGAGTCATTTTTAAGTAGATCATCAATTTGTCAAGTACTACTAGCAGTTAAATATTTAAATAAACAAAAAAAGTTGACATTATCTTGTAAGTTTGCCATCATGAGAATAGATATGTGAGTTACCATCAGAAAAATGTTGATCAGATTAGTTACAAGAAGCTATACATGCTGTAGGGTGACGATATATTTGTGGTTACCAACCAAAATGAAAACCAGGTCCCAACAGCTACCTGTGCAGTATCACAACTTCAAATTACTCGCAAGTTTAATAAGAATTGACTACTAATTCAAAAGGCAATAAGCATATTAAAACCAAAAAGAAAGAAATCTCAGAAAAAAGCTTCACCTCCAACAAAAGTTTTACCCGTGCTGATAAGCCGCTATTATGATTCTTGATGATGGTTAAGATATCGTCTACAAGCCCAATTGCAGCAAAACCTAGAGTTGCTGCCGCTGCTCCAGACACTTCAGTGGAAGAAAAACCAGCAATGAATCTTGCAACAGTTACACCAATAGGAACAAAAAATAATCCACCCATCGTGGGAGTTCTCTTTTTTAAGGAGTGCCCAGCAGGCCCTTCTTTCCTAATAATTTGACGGATCCTGAACCTATACAGTAACGGGACACAAACATAGCCGGCACAAGAGACTAAAATGGCCGATATAAGAAATGGACGGGTCAAGTAAAATTGTCCGAAAGGCAGCCTGACAATACGCCATGCACACCAATCCACAAATAAAAGAAGCACCGTCAAGAAGACTATGAGTCCAACACTGATTAAAACCCCAAATTTATTCCTGCAATTAGTGTCCAAAATACCAAGATCAAAATAAAGAAAACCCATAAAGAATTCTCATAAATACAACCAAATGAAACTCAGCAACAAAAAAGTAGAAAGAACACTCAAATTCAGTGGTTTATAACTACCTCGAGTGAAACACAGACAGAATCCATATAAACACTACAAGTACCGGAATGCAAACAAAAATTGTCGTAATTACTAGTGGCATACTTGCCTCTGTTTCCTGCGTTTTCTTCCAAGCATGGCAAACCGTTGAGTAGTCATTGCAAAAGCCTCATCAGTTGATATCCTAACTCTAGGCGAATCATCAGTAATAGGATAAATCACAATTTCTGAATCGCTCTCTTCATCCTCACTGGATGAAAGCACGTACCCAGCCGCCCCATCACCGTCGCTCCAGTCATCAAGAAACGGAATACCAACCGAATCCTATAGAACAAAACATATCTCTAAGTACAACAATCTCCATGATCCCTACAACCTCAACCAGCTCTTAAAAACGTTAAGACTTATGAAACTGAAACACAAGGAAATAAATCTTGGAGTGCAACGCAGAGTAGTAACACACAAGCTCAATTAGCCTTCAACTCAGAGCTAAAGAGAATACCTCATCGAAGGCCTTAAATCGAACACGCCTGCGTCGTAATCGGCACTCATGTCTTCGAACAATCGGCGCACTTAACTACACAAAACAATAAATTAAAGCCATAACAAAGCAAAAGAAAATGCTCCGTTTGATTGCTCAAAACAAAACCATACCTTAAGATCAAGCGAAAAAGGCGGAACGGATCGGAAGCGAACGGGCGCGAAAAGCGAAACCGGTTTTGGCAATCGGGAAAGCCCTAGACGAGAGAGATGGCTGAGCTTCAGAGAATGAGAATGCGACGGCATGGCTACAGCGATAAGGGAGAGAGAGAGCGCGTGGAATGGAGAGGATCAGAGGTTGGTGAGGGGAAGGAGGCCATTATTAAAAGAAACAGTTGAGAGAAAGAGAGAAAGGGAAAAGGATATTCGAGATCGGAGGCCGTTTATAAGGATATACCTCTACAGCGTAGAGAATAGGGTGGAGGGAAGGTGGAGGAGGCGGCGACTTCGTAGTTCGCGCAATGGAAATCGGTCACGCGCCATACTGGAGCGTGTGAAGGGTCGACATCTCTGGGTTGGGTGCCACGTGACCCGAGAGTGTAGATCCATGATCCATCTCTATCCTCCTTTTTCTTTCCCTTTGAGTTTGACGTTTTCAGCGTCCTTTTCTGGCAATCTATGCATTGTTTCCATCTGGATTTATATTTTTTAAAAAATAAATGAGAAAATGAAACAAACATAAATGAAAATATAAATAATTTTTCGAGGTTGAACTTTTCTCATTAACAAATTGATGGAGTGCGCCGCAAACTCAAATTTTTAGGTTAATTTTTTTTAAAAGAAAAAATATGTTGGGACTAAAAATTACTTTTTATTATTAAATGAAAATATAAAACATATTGTGATTTTCTTATTGAAGGTAAGTAAAATAGCAAGTTAGCGGCTCATTGAACTAAGAGCATTCCTTGTCATTTTCCTTACATTTAAAGATCAAAATTACCTTTTACTTTCCTATCTACATACTCCATGATTGTTTCCCTTTATCATTCTTTATACTAATTAAATATCATTTCTTTACTTTTCTTTATTTGTTTAGTTCTTTATTTTTCTACTTTATTAATGATTTAAGAGAGAAAATGAGTTTTTTCTTCTTTCTTTTTTTTTTTTAATTTATTTTATTTTAATAAGCACAAAGATTGCTTCGGTGCAACCTTATACCAAGTTGTACGGTAGGGATCCTAGTCTTTAGAAGTGATATAAGGTATTTGCTATGGATGACTTTTTGTGATTTTTTTGACATTTTCTCTGAACTTAAAAAAGAGACCACATATTGGAAAGCTGCTGCTGTGATTCTGTTAATGCTCTAAGTTGTGAGCGTGTTAGTTTGCACTCCTATAAACCTCGGCGATTGTCTAGTCTTAAAATAAGCCAAGCAAGCTAAGGATGTCCGAGACCTTATGGAGATCTTCCAATCGGTAGTAAGGTGGACAGAATTGCCATCAAGGAGTCAGAGCCAGGGAGTCCCACTTACAAAAAATTAAAAAATAAAAAATAAAAAATAAAAAGAGTCAGGGAGTCCCCATCAAGAATCTCAACACAAGGTACATTTTTTTTTTTTTTTTTGCAATCTTCCTAGAAAACATTATAATGACAAACTTCTTCTTCACATTAACATACATGCATACCATGTCAAAGGAATGACCAAAGAAAAACACTGTATAAGCATGGAGACATCACAAAAATTTGATAATTCCAAGAGTTACAGGTATAATCCAACATTCAAACACCCAGATCACCGAATGGAAAAATATAGCACATAACACAAGAATTGCTCTGCATCTGCTCATTAAAACACTTGCTGACTTTGATTGGCAACAGGAGGCCGACCGCGCCCCATTGTGAATCCCCTAGTTCCATCAGGCATTTTTGGTCCAGGAGGTGGCTTTGAAGCTTCATTAGCATGAGTAGAGGAAGTACTTCCGTGGCCTAAGGAAAACACAATATAAATCTCAAAATTCAAATTTAATGGAACCAAAAAAAGAGAGGAAGGAATTACTGTCTAGATACCTAGCCCATTGATGACACGATAATTCTGCCGTCTTGATCTTCCTCGATTACGACCTCTATGCCCATTTCTCTCCTTGGAAAGATAATCCCCTTCCTGAAATGAAGAAGACACAACAATGATAATTGCATATATACATTACAATAGCTCATAGCAAGTCTCCCTTGAAAGGAAGTGGGTATAATCTGCCGTCAAAAAGTCAGTCAACAATATGCTCTCATGGCTTTAACACAAAAATATTGACATGTACTTAAAAAAGGAAGAGACACCACTGACCTCTTCATCAGGTGTATCATCATGATGCTCGCTCAAGTTATGATTTTCCTCATCTCCGGTATGATCAGATCCTCGACTAGTGCTATTCTTCTCGGAATCATATCCCCTCCATGCTTGTCGTCTCTGCCCATACTTGCCCTAAAGCAGGTAAAATATCGTTGGTACCCGTTTTGGCCAAAAATAGAGATGCAAGGTCATACTAATTACCACTCGATTAAGAAGCTTGACCCGCATGCCATTCCTCCAGTCCCGTTCATCATTCAAAGTCGCCACCTGATCCATTACCAGGAAGTGTTAAGCCCTTAGTGTTAATTATCTGAGCATCAAAACCAATCCAAAATATTTACAATAGGAATGACACTCACAGCTTTCTCAGCAGCCTCTACAGTCTCATACTCCACAAAAACGTGTAACTACATACAAAAACCAGAAAAAAAAAAAAAAAAAAATTAACAAAGCTGCCAAACAAAATAATACAACCTTCACTATATAACATTCCACAAATGTCAAAAAGTTGTTTATCAAAAGACTATTTGTGGAATTAACTCCTAGGAAAATCGTCCGCTGTAAAAAGCTGGGCAGAAGAGTTTAATTCAAGAAAGCCACAAACAGAGAGCTTCCATTTTCAGAAAATACTCTGCCTTGTCTATATGCAATCAAGGCTTTTTTTAAAAGAAATAGTTTATTAAAATAGCGCAAGAGGCGCAATCAAAGTGCACAAGGAGTATTTAAGTGAAAACATCCAGAAAAGTCAAGAATAAGAAAAGAGAGCACAAAAGTCTACAAAGTTAGCGAGAAAGGCATTGGCAGAGATCCATTCAAACAAGGATTTTAAAAAAAGATAACATAGCTTTAGGTTCGAACTGGTCTTCTCGCAATTTTCGAAATTTCGTGCATTCCTTTCTCTCCAAATGCACCACATTAAACACAGAGGGATTAAACTCCAAACAATTTTAAGATCTCTCTGACTGACCCTTTCTTTCCAACAGGCCAGGAGATCCACTACTCGTTTAGGCATAACCCATTGTACTCCAAACATCCGAAAAAGCAAATTCCAAAACTCTCTCGCAATATCACAATGAAGAAGGAGATGATCAGGAGCTTCTCCACTCTTTTTTGTATACACAACAGCACTCCATCACTATAATGTGAGGTTTGAGAAGATTATCCAGAATGAGGATTTTTCCTAAAGTTGCTGTCCAAATGAAGGCCACCCTCAACGGAGCCTTAGACCTCCATATGCTCTTCCAAGGGAAGGAGTCAGCGTTGGAAATGAGGACCTTATAAAAAGTTCTAAATCAAAATATTGTATTTTCGAAGGAATCCAACAGAACTTATCTTTCCCTCTATATGCAATCAAGGATTTAGAAAAAGATAATCAAGCGGGAGTAGGAAACCTAATCAATTCGGGGTGTCAAGGACCAAAGTTTCTCTTACTGAGATCAAATCACTTATCAATGCAGTTTCTGATCTCTTTATCCATTGATGAGTCAATTATGACATTTCTTTCATCAGCTACAAGGGCATGTACCCCTCTATAAGATAATCATAAAAAACACGATCCACTTCATAGTTCCAGTTAAAAGAAGCATATTACTTTCACCAATATCTAGAAAATCTCACCATTTTTCTTAATGCAAGAAAATCTAATCTGTCATAATCCAATGTAGCAAGGAAACAAAACTCCAAATTAAAAATATACAATACTATAGAATATTAATGGAAAAGAAGAGGGACAAAAGGTCGATGCATAAAATTTAAAACTTTTAGGATTAGTAAATAAAGTAATGTAAAAATAAAGTATTTGACATTGAAGTCCATCTTTTCTGGTTACAAACCTTACTACTGATCAGCATATCAGGCTTGCTGCCTTTAGATGACTCTTCAACAGAAAGGGGGTCATGAATTGATATATTCTTGATACTGGAAATTTAATACGCAACTCTACAATCAGTAAAATGTAGAAGGCGCCAACATGAAACCAATGAAGCGAAAGAAGCATTGATTTGACCACATGGAAAACAGAAATCAGGGAGAAAACATACTTTCCAGCTTCACCAAATATTCTCTGAATGTTTTCCGCTGAATGATCCTCCGGTAGATTTTCTACCAAAACAGTGTAAAACTAGGGTCCACAAATTAGATTCTACACAAATACAATAAATAACACATCTGAGTGAAAACATCTGAGTGAAAACTATCAACGTCCTCAATGTGATACCTTTGGATCCCTAACCTCAGTGGGTGGAAGAGGATGGAGTCGCTTCACCTTCTTTCCATTTGAACTCACAACCTGCAATTGTGAAGTAAAAAATTTAGAATTATGACTTTTAGCATGCATGTCACTCCATCATCACCTAAAAAAAAAAGGAAAGAAAAAGAGGAAGATTACAAGGAAAGAAGACTCCCTTAGTGCAGCCGCTATCAATGAATAGTCTCGGGTGAGCTTTTTCGTTTTCCTAAAAGAAGCAATGACTGCTATAGGAACTGCAAGGACAATATGCCAAAAATAAGTATACTCGTTTAAATGAAAAAATAAATAAATATTACTGCTGTATGAAAAAAAAAAAAATGGAAATTAACCCATACATAACGAAAAATTTAATGTTAACAGATCACAACCAAATTGCCACAAAGAAAAGGTACAACCACTAGTCTTCTTTTCTTGCATATTCCATCTTTTTGATATACACGACACACACGTACATTTAATAGACATACATAAATGGCTAAAATTACTATTGGGCGTAACTGTCCCTAAGTTTCCAACACACACCCCTTACAAAAGTGGCAGCAGAAAAGGTCGGTCAGTTTAATTACAGACATGTTAATGCGTCTAGATGGAGGAGATATGAATTCAACGCTATGCCTACATATGCCATTCAACAGTCTACTGCGATCAAACCCATTATCAACCCTACACAATGAAGTCACTTTCTTTTGCTTTATTCATTTCTTTTTTTTTTGGGGGGGGGGGGGGGGGGGGGGGGGGGGGTGGGTGGGGTGGTTACTAAGAACCCTGAACTCTCATAGGTTTATACACAACTGCAATATTACAAAAATGTAAATGAAGGACTTGGGTAGATAAGATGGGAACAGGACAGAGCCAAAGGATTTGGATGAATGTTGCAGAAAGATTGTGCATTTTTCTATATTTAAATTCCAAAATATGGCCCAGTTATTTCAACGTAAAACCTTTTTGAAAAATGTTTTCCAAACTTTTGGGTGTTTGAGACGCTTGAAAATCTTGGTCAAACTGAAAAACATTTTGGTTGACTAAGAAAAAAGAAGAGCAACCAGGTGTAAAATGGTTTACGTTTATGAAGAGCCTTTTGATTCTCGCACAATCTCCCTCTCTCTTCCTCCACAGCTCCTTTTTGCCTTTACCATTGGGGTTCTTGTGCAGCAGCCACAGCTCCTTCTCTGCACCTCTCTCATTTTTGCACGCACTACTATGGTCTCTCTCTCTCTCATCCTTTCTCTGGTTTTTTGATTAGTAGTTGATGCACTACTTCGCATCTCCTCTTGTGACTTCGCCTTTGCTTGCATCAACGCCTATCTGAATTTCGCTTTTAATTCTTATCAATTATTTTGATCCTTGATCGATTACAATCGTGGCTACCACTGGGAACAAGAACATCTATGTCAAATCAGTAGGGACTTTAGCACTTAATGCCTGATGTATGTGTTTTCATGCAAATTATATGTGGGTTTGCTTTGATTATGAAGAATTTAGTTATGATTTTGTTCGAATCTCCATTTTTTAGCTGGTCTTTGTGTGTTTTCACAATTTGATGCAATTTGGATTTTGGTTTGCTTCGATTCTCAAGAATTTTCTTCGCATTTTGCATGCTTTTATACAATTTCTGATTTGTGTCTTACTTAGTTCTCAAGGATTTGTTTCCTTTTTTCTTTTATTGTGTTGTGTATAATTTTGATGCAAATCCCGGCATGGATAAGGCTCAATCCTTTTTTTCTAATTGTGGATTTGTATTTGTATATTTCTTATCCACGTTCTGGTATGAGTTGCTATTATACTTGGTATTTGTTATTGTTATTATTTCCTGGGATTGGTTCTTTTCATTGAATCCCAGGTATGTGTAGCATTTTTCTTTTTTCTTTCTTTGTGTATGTTCTTAAACAAATTGTGATTTTGGTCCGAATGATCTTGTGATGCTTGTGTCTTTTTCCATACCAATGCTGAAGAAGCTTGTTCAGATGAGGAGCTCGTTTGTTTAATTTTCATAGGTAAGTCATACAATGAAGTTAGGATTTGAAGTTATAAACATAATTGTTCACGTTATCTGTTTTTCTTTTTCCTTTCTAATGTCCTATTTTCTTTTGCAATTGCTTTGGGATGATCTTGAGTTTCGTAATGATAATGTTTGATGTTTTGCATCATATGCTTCTTAGTGATGTTGGAGCTGGAAAGTCCAGTTTAGTGTAGCACTTTGTTAAAGGGGAAATCATTGCATTTCAGGTTCGAGGTTATTAAGATTGTTGGATCTATTACATTTTCAACTAACCGTTTGCCTCTTTCATCGAAGAGGTTGACTTTTAGTTCATATAAAGGATTGTAGGAATCAACTTTAGGTGCTGCCTTTTAACACAAACATTGGCTGTAAATGATGCAACTGCAAAATTTAGATTTGGTATACAGCAGGTCAAGAGAGATACCATAGTTTGGCACCTATGTATTACAGAGGAGTTGCTGCTGCAATAATCATGAATGAATTGGGTGCAGTTGATGCAGTCACCTTTACGAGTAAGTGATAAAGATAGAAGGATATGATAATGTTCCGCTTGGATCTGCATTTAACCATTTGATTTATGATGAGAAGGTTGCAAGAAATTTTTTGGCCAAGAATGCTGAACTTCGAAAGATTTGATTGGACAACTTCTTCAACCACAATGGAGAATAGAATATGAGTGTTATGGATATGTAGTAGAATACTAACTTGATTGTAGTAACACAAATGATTGAACTTGGATGGTAGTATTTTGGCAAAACTTTTTTTTGATAATAAATAATCCATTGAAAAGCGTAGTAGAGGGCAACCCTCGTACACATGTTGTATACTAAGAAATGCCCCACTATAGGTGAAAAGAAGAGCAAAAATCCACAAATTGAGGCAAAGTAGAAAATTGAGAAACATTAAACGTCCTCGCCCAATTGAAGAGGGTCTTGACAAATACGTTTTTAAGCTTGTTAGGCGTCTTCTCATGATCTCCAAAACACCGTGAATTCCACTCTCTCCAAATAGTCCACATTAGACACAGTGGGGCCATTCTCCACACATCCATAACTGAACGATTACCTCTTTGTCGTCTCCAACACACTAACAAATCAAGCACCCTTCCAGGCATGATCCAAGTGACATTAAACAGATTAAATATCACACTCCATAAAGCTCGGGACACCTCACAATGAATAAGGAGATGATTGACAAATTTGCCGCTCCTCTTACACATGCAACACTCCACCACAATAATTCTTCGCTTCCGCAGATTATCCAAAGTCAGAAATATTTTGGCAAAACTTAAATGTAATATTTATGGTTGAACTTGAAGGGTAATATTTGCAGTTTGATTTTTTTTTATGGTACTTTGAACGTGTTGCTAGATTTTTTTTATGGCTTTTCCAACTTGAAAGTATATTTATAGGTATATACACTTATAATTTTTTTATTAGTCATCACTAGTCAATATGTGCAAGTACTAATAAAAATAATTTTTAAGTTATTTTTTTAGTTGGTTAATATTAATATTTTATGTTGAATGAAAGTTTTTATTTATAGGTTACTAGGATTTATATTAAAATATAAGAAATATTTCATGATTTTCCGTATGAGCCAAACGCCGGAAAATGTTTTCCAGACCATTTTCGGGGTTGTAAACAAACCATGGAAAATAGCAAGTTTTCTCGAAAAATGTTTTCAGCTGAAAACATCTTACATCGAAATAAACGGGACTAAGAGAAAGATTTTCTACCAAGAAAATCTCTAGAACTTAAGGTTGTGTATGCCAAGTATTTTTTCTTTTTTTGTATTTTGAAAAGAGTTCAATGTAGGCTATATTGGTAATGCCTACACATATAAGTCTAACAAAAAGCACATCTTGCCAACCAACAGAATACAAAAATCATTAAATAGAAAATATAAATCTGATATGTACTCCTTCCAAATCATCTACTGCTATCCTCTTAGCAAAAAGCCAACATTCTAATGTGACCACAATTAATGGATTTATATTGACTCGTTAACTTCATGTTCAAACATGACACAACACTTAATTTCAACTCTGCAAGTGAGAATTAAGGGAAAGAGGATGGAAAAAAGGATAATTTTTAGGGAATTAAGAGTGTTTTGCCCCACCATCCAAAGTGAAAACATATTTGGCATAGACAAAACCAGAAAGGATCGCATCTATGAGATGGAGTGATAGTCAATTAGACCAATCCCAGAATCTCAGCACAGCTAAACTGCTCCCCCACTGTAAAATGAGCTATAAGAATAGAGAAGGAATCAGTCAGCAGTTAATTGCGTTGTCATACAGACCAATCCCGGAAGCTCGGCACAGCCAAAACTGGCTGCGCCAGGAAAACATCCAGGCAAGGCAACCTGTCAGAAGTACCTGCTTTACTCATCACCTTCATCTTCCCTATTCTTGTCTTTTTTGGTTGTGGGGGAAGGGGGAGGGGGGGTGTTGCTAGTAGTTACCTATGATTTCAATTACACTGTAAGACTTAAGCGCTTACAAACCTTATACAACCAATGAGCATGGGATAAATACCAAATACCTGTACCAATACAGGTAGGCTAAAAATTCAGCAGACTAAGGCTTTAAAAGTTTTTCATATTTTTTTTCTTCATGTTAAGCACCCATCTTGATTTTTTATCAATTGGATCTTTTAACGCATTGGCGAGGGAGTGTTATGTGTTAGAGGTGCAGAACATCAGAATCATCAATAGCACCATCAACCTAGAGCTAATGCTAGATTAAATCAAAGAACGAAATCTCAGGACTTACCAAACCCTTCTTTGTTCTTCTTAATGAAGCTCAGCATATACTTGTCAGTTGGCAAATTTTCATCACTGAAATAATACTCAACCTACAAAACCATAAAAGGATTCAAAGATACATGAGGACTAACATTAAACGTAAAATTTAAACAATAGAACCAGCAAATAAACTCATATTGTGTGGGGGTGCCATCTGGCCAGAAGGCCATTGACTTAAAAAACAAAACATTATAAAATAAATTTTCAATAACTTTCCATCTAGCACTCCTATGTTCATGGTCTGAGGACCCTCTTCTGAGTAATAAACACATAAAATTGAATTCGTATACGTGATTAAGGTTTCAAATGTACTTTGGAGGTCTCAAAAAATCAATGTCTAGGAAATAAACTCTATTGTCTGAGAAATTGCACAAAAAATTAAATTTAAATTTAACTGCAAACAAGCAAAGTAAAGCGCATGTTCAAGGATTTCTACCTAGCAATGAACTGATAACAGCTTTAGAAGCCATAAGTGAATTCATTCAACTCAATAAGATCTTCTAAGCAACTCCGAGTTCTCGAAAGTAGAATATTGTAGAAATAAAAACTCCATATTTCTTTTTTTTTCAGCATTTTCTAGGCAACCAAACAAGACAAAGATTCTACTGTTTAAAACATGCAAAAGGCATAAACTAAGTACAGAAAAAGATCTAATCCGCCCAAGAGAGTCAAGCCATGAATCCCTAAGTCAAGTCAAATCGAGCTAAGCGAAGAGGAAGTTCTTTCAAATTCTAAGGTCAAAAACATTACTCTTATTTCTCATTTTCCACGCTTTCTCAGCAACCAAACAGAGCACAAAGCTTTCCTAGGGTTCAAAACTCAACAAGCTTATAATAAGAGAGCGTGGAGAGACAGGTCCTTGCCTGCTTAATAATCTTATTCTTTAGATCCTCGGTGAGAACGCCGGCCCCAGCCGACTGATCTAGACCGACGCCGTGCTCGTGATCTTCATGATCGTGTTCGTCATCGGACGGCACTGCGTGAATCTCGGGCAGGGCGTGGTCGTGGTCTGGGGATCCGACGGGTGTGGAGTCAGGACCAAGATCGTGCGGCGGAGACGGTGGGCTCGAGGGGGCGGGGGCAGTGATGGCGGAGGTGGGACCCTCTTGGTCTTCCATTAGAGGAGGGAGGAGAGCGAAGGCGATCCAAGAGGAAAATAGAAAATCCTTTACCCCCGCATTTTCTTCTCCTGCCCACTCTCGTGAACTCTCTCGGGCCCTTTTATGCTGAGATGATGATGGAGCTTACAAAGACGAATTCGTCCTTTGGCTTTGTGAACAAAGTCCAAATCATGGGGTTTAAGAGCATTCACATCTTTCCCAGCAAATCTTTTGCTAAATTTTATTTAAAGAGCACATTTTTCTATTTTAACTAGTCATTTTTTAAAAGTACGTATACTCTCAGACTCATTATTTTAACTTTTTACTTTTACTATTTCATTTAAAATTTATTATTTTTATTATTTTTTATTTTTTATGTAGTTTTACTAAAGAGGATAAATAAAGTTTTAATAATTTTAATTAAAGGAGAGATAATGAAATGTTTTTTTTATTAATAAAATTATAGATTGTTGAGTTACAATGCTCAGCAAACTAACTTGCAAACTTTTGGTTAGTTTGTTGAGCCAGATGAAAAGTGATTTTAGCATTACAGCTCAACAAAATAGCCAAAAGAATCGGATATGAATGCTCTAAGGCAAACCTTTTTTTGGATTTGCAATTTTTTTTTTTTTTTTTAAAAAAATGATACGGTTTCTCTAGTGTTTTCTTAATGCTCACCTTATCTAAGTGTATATTGTTTTCTAAAAAAACTTACTCCTTTGGTCCCTCATATTTTTTTGAGGAATGCTACTATTTCTCCTGGTGTTGTCCTTAGGACCTTATCCTACATGGATATTGTTTTCTTAAAAAAAAAAAAAAAAAAAAATTGTGTTAACTTCATAAAGGCCCCCTCAACTTTCACTCGCTTTGAGAAGACTCCTCAATTAAAAACTCTCAATTCCAACCCTAAAACTTATAATTTAATACAATTTACCACATTCTGAATGGGTGAAAAGGCGGTTAGTAAATTTTATTAACCGCCTCCGCTAACCACCCGGTTAGCAGTTAACTGCATCCAAATAATCGCTTTTTTATTAATCACTTTTTTTGGGCCTTTTATTGGGCTTTTTTTTTTTTGGCCAGTTTTGGGCTCACTTTAAACTTTTTTTTTTTTTTCATGGCCATTTAAGCATTAAAAATTGCTATATACCAAAATCTTTGTTGGTCACCTTCTACGAATCTACACAACATATAATACAAATAAAATTACAACAATTCTTGTAAATCATCACTTCACTTGTAGTATTGTATACAACATATATATAATAATAAAACTATATATATATTTAAAAAAAGTGGTTAGCGGTTAGCAATTTTCAAAAATCCAGTAATCACTAACCGCTAGACGGTTAACAGTTTTTAATAACCACTTTCAAAAGCGGTTAGCGGTTCTAAATTTTTACCCTTAATATTCTGTTATGATTTAATGTGAAAAATATCAAATTACCCTTGACTTTTTATTTTTATTTTTATTTTTTAAATTTTTAATGTGAAATTAAGGATAAAAAGACAAAAATAACCCTAAAATTACAATTTAGCATTTTAAATTATAATTTTGTCTTAAAAAATCATCTCTTACTTACCATTTGAAAACGCCTATTTTAAAATTCAAATGAATTCCCGTTCGATAATGGACCAAGTTGTAACCTTGTGAATTTGAAAATGATTTAAGATCTACTGGTGATACAATGTCTTTTTTTTTTTTTTTTTTATTTTTTATTAAATGTGTTTGAAGTAAAGAAGTTTCTCAATCTTTATGTCACAAGTCATGATAAAAACCATATTCATATTGGGTTGATGCAATTTTTGGTAAGAAGTGTTTGACGAATGAGTAATGTTATATATTACATTTTTATCCTACATTCAACTACAGATGTAACTGTCTCAATTAGCATTTTTTTTCTTTTTTTAATTCTTTTATTTTTTATTTTTACCAAAGACTTGTCCAATGTTAAATTGTGTAATAGTTGTAAAACAAAAATATAATTTATAGCATTACTCTTGATGAATTAATGATTTTTTTTTTTTTTTTTTAAATCATTGTGAATGTCATGTTGAGTTTTCCAACTTAGTGTAGGGTTGTCTTGGTGGCGTTTGGGTAAAAAATCCAGTCTACACATCCTAACCCAAGTTTATGCACAACAATAATTAATTGGACAATATTGGTTTGAAAAGCATGGGAGTTGGCCAACTCTATCCTATTATATTGAGCTCTAATTACAATTTGATTAATCATTTTAAAGTTATGGCTCATATATAACTACCATTTTCCTTCCACCACTACAAAAGATGTACATTTTTAAAAACATATGATCTTAAATTGTCAAATTTGCGATTAACCAAAAGCTTTGCTTAATTGCGTTTTTAAAAATTATGTTTTCAAATTGTATGTTTTGAAATCGCAAAACAAACCAACCCTTAATAAGACACTCATTTTGGATAAACAAAATTCTAAAGCAACACATAATACATAGAGACACGGGTATATGTTTTACCTATACTCCCTCCCATGCCATACCTACAAAACCATGGAATCGGATCCTCTCGAGTTCAACTGGAGAGTTATCAAATTAGTTATATTTAAAAAGTATTATTGTCCATTCACTTTTTGATATGACAAAAATACTCTTCAAATATAACTAACTAGATATTCTCGAGTTCATTTAAACGGAAGTGATACTAATCCCAAAAGCATACACGTTAAGGTAACAAACAAGTTCCTTACAAACCCTAAACCACGGTGAAAACAAACAACAAAAACCCAAACCCGAGCCCCAACCTTAATCCGCCAAACCCGATTCTTTCCGACCCAGAAAACCACACCCGCACATCATCCACCACCGGCCCACAGAGCGAGCTCATGTCATCGCTTCTGGTGTTGTAGTACACGCTGTAGAACGCAATTCGGGTTCTCTCCGCCTTGGCCGTGAAGTTCAGATTGGCGCTCTGAAAGGTGGAGTTGGAATCCGGCGTGTAGTGAATGTTTTGCGCCTGGTCTCCGGCGAATGCCATGACGGCAAGCGGCTGCTTGCATTTGTCGCCGGCGTGGCCCAAGGAGAAGGTCAAGCGGTACTGTTTGTCTGGCGCCGTTTCGACCATTTGGGAAATTATGCCTTCCTTGCCGGAAAGCAATTCGACCGCCCGCTTGCCTCCCGGGACGGAGAAGTGGTCGGAGTCGATGTAGCGGATGGCCCTGTTGGATTCGACGTTCCAGCCCGGTAGTGAGGATATTTCTTCGTCGAGGTTGGTGGGAAGTAAGACGCCGAGTGAGGTGTTCCTGAACATCCATGGGCCTTCTTCAAAATCGCCATTGATGACTGCATTGTCTGCAAAGAGAACGGCAAATTAGGCAAACTTATCAGCAATTTAATATTTGCATTATGACGAAAAACAGGCATGGCATTCCGTAATTGTTGACTTTGACCCATTTACATTATTTTAGGATATCGGATTTATTTGTTCGAGAGACAGGTAGTCCTGCAATTTCATTGCTTTTAACATATTTGCAACAGAAATTCAGGAAAAAAATTTAGAAATGTCTGAATATTGGGTATTAATGTCTTGAAGCCAGTTAGGTGTTCTAAGGATTTTTCTCAAAATCCTTTTTAAATGATGTGGTAAACACTACTTCTCCTCAAAATATTTTCAAAGGAGAGATAATGATATTTTTTTTTTAAAAAAAAAATGCTTAGCCACATAATTTAAAAAAACTTACTTACTATATTAACTACCTCATATTTACTAAACGTAATAATTGCTAAAATCTGTGTCCATTTATCACACCAGGGAGCCACCATGCCCTCTTACCCATAAATCAGGCCCCACATAATTGGATGCTACTCCATAATTAAGCTTTTTTTTTTTGGGTAAATTGCTTAATAATTAAAGCTAAAAAAAAAGCACCATGAGCATACGTGTACTTGGACCCAACAAGTAAAAAAAAAAAGTTGGTAAGAAAAAGGAAAAAGAGAGACAATGAGATGTGTACCTTTGGATCGATCGGGGGTGAAAAGTTTTTTTATTGCAATATCATCGATGATGGGCCCACACGTGGGGTCATCCTCCATGCCCGGGTTCCTAAAAGCCAAACGCACATCATCAACCTCCGCCTCGAAAGCCCACGCGTATGGGTCCCACCCCTGTACGTTGTACAGCGTCTGCAGGTCTATCGTCTGCGATGCAGGCGCCACGGACACGTTCAGAGACTCCAGCTGGGCGCACGTGCGAGCCGCACTGAACGTGACCGAGTATGTAAACCCCTTCTCCACCTTCAGATCCTGGCTGACCTCCGCGTCGTTGCCCAGCCTCACCGCGTGTCTACCCTGCGGTATGATGAGGATCATCCCACCCTGTTTTTGCCCCGCTTCCACCAGCTCAACGGTCCCGTTTGATTTCCAGCTGGGGATTTCCTTGGTCCCGCCGCCCCCTACGGCTATGGCCTCGCTTGGGAACCCGTTCGATGGAGGCGTTTCGAAATCACCGTTTGCTACAAGGCCTGCAATATAGGATAATAAAAGAAATATTAATTTGGTATTTCTCATGAAAATATTTATTAAATAATTAAAAATAAAAAATTTAAGATGATTTGAAATTCTAAATGTCACTAATGCTTTAAATCATATATACTTGAATAACGCTACATTTATTCTCAATCCTTTACACAATTTTTTACACATCTTTTAAAATCATTATTAAATATGAGATAAATCTTTATTAAATTTTGATTCAGTAATTTTAAGATTTACCATATGCAAGACAAACTCGTGTCACCACGAGTTTAAACAATTTTTTGGGCATTTTCTACTTCAAAGGCAAAAACAAGCCCGATTTTCTTTTCAACTAAGATTTCGAGACCGAAATTTCTTGTAAAGGCCTTGTCAAACCCTTTTCTCAATATAGGGATTGGGTAGGATTGTCCGAATTACCACCAATCTTAATCCCGTACTTTGACTACGGATAATGCTAAATGCTACACCCACATTTCATCTTCATTTCGATAAGCTACGTGCTAGGTACTCCTCTCGACCCTTAATTTTGTTTTTTCTTTTTTCAACAATGATTTATCCAAAAAGCGATAAACACAATCACATCAGACGGTAAAATAGAATAAGGTAAAAAAAGAAAAAGAAAATATGAGAGGGGCCTACAAAAGCTGAAAATTCTATTAGGAAACAGAAAATTGTAGGACAATTTTTTCAGAGGAGCGCACCGGCATGAATTATTACAATGCAATCACACCACGCAATCTAAATGATATGTATTGGTTGTGGACAAAAACCATGGGGCCTGAGGAGTTCGTATAGGTACAGCTGCAGATACACAGCATACATTTTTCTTTATCGAAGAGACAAGAACCTTGTCATCTATATAATGTGTGGCACCTTGCAAAGCAAACAAACAACAAAGATTGCACTGAATTTATACATGTTAGGAATGTTTGACGTGAGCAGTCTCTTTCTTCAGCAGATAAATATAAGTGCTAAATAAATTCATGCAAAATTCAGTCACACCCTTTAATTTTTACTAATTATGTTATACCCAATCTCTGTTCAGTCTTTTAATGCTATCATCCATTTTCATATCCAATGCTCAAAAACTACTAAGAATAGATATTACGATTTCCGCTACATCGGCGTAGCTATATATTAAAAGAGTAATGGTATATACTATATTCTAATATCATTGTACTAATATAACAAGATCTATCAACTCTTAATTTTCCTCAGCTAGTAAAATAAGGATAGAATAATAGTATATAACATTTCTCATATTAAAAATTCAATTGAGTTTCTTACAAAATGACGCGACAATGTATGTGAAACTTAACACATCAAACTATGGTGGCAGTTCACATATGAGCTATTACCCTAAAAGGATTGTCAATTTCGAATTTTATTAAAATCACTTATAAAGTAAAGTTTTAAATAGCAAGTAATGCAGAACTTAACATTCATGAACGTCTTTCCTTTTTCTATAAACCACACACTATGTGGACAACTCTTCTTCCTAATATAGGACCGGGCGTTATGAACTCTTCCCTTAAACCCTTGACTTCCTCGTAAGGGTCAAGTCATGCCGTGCTAATAGCACCACATGACATTACGACTTGGTTCTTATATCATTTGTAACAATCTAAAAAAAAATGCATGCTACATATACGCTATCACTTCTGTATAATCATTTATAAAGCTCACTTTTACTTAGTAAGTAAATAATGTGAGACTTAACGCCCATTAATGTCTTTTTATAAACCATGGCTCTATATAAACAGCTAATTGGAGTATTACCCATTCTGCATCCAACTCATATGGTCCCATGATAAAACAGTCTGAAGCTTCATCTGCAGCCACTAATATACATACATACATATATATATTTGGCATAATGAGCCGCAAAAGGTTCACGGGTACCAAAACTATTTAATACTTGATAGTTACTACTTCTACTTAGGGTTAGAGATGTGAACATCAAGTGATCCTCTAGACATTTATAACACGATAAGATTCCACAACTCAAGGCTCTAAAACATTAGGAACTTTATCACATCTTCTTCATTGTTGTAGGGAATTGTTTTTTTCTTTATATGGATGGATAACCTTATCTAACCGTAGTGTGAAAGTATATGCAACCAACCACAAAGAACTAATTAAAACGAAAAATACTAATAATAATAATAATAAAGACAAATTAGAAAGAAGCTCATGATAAGAATATGAGGACGCCCACTTGCTAGTATTTCTCATTATTATAACGACAAAAAATGATGTGATAGGAAAACGAATATAGGATTCGTCCCATCGAACTTGATCTTCAGACACGGGCCCCACCCCACCGTCTGAAGGCCCATCTTTTTCAACGCGGGGTCTTCTCAACTTTGACCGAGCAAACAAGCCGTGTTTTTTTCACCATCACTGTTTTAAGCTGGAAATCGGGATGGCTGGGGTAACCCCAAAAAAATAATGAAAAACAAAAAGTTCTGTTCCGGTCTCCTTTACGGAAAGGCCCTTGTCCTTTTGCGGTATTGGAAGAGAAAAGGACCCTGATATTTGGCGGGAACGTGGTCCACTAGGGTCATTTTACCACTCCTAGAAAGGAAAAGAAGAAAGTAAAATATAGATAGGGCAGGGGCCCCGGCCGGCCGGCCCTTGCACCCAAATTCATTTTCTAATTTTCTCGATTCTCGCATCAGAGGAAAATATTTCAAAGCCTCAAGCCCTAAAGTTTGACAAATTGTGTTTTTTTCCTTTTCTTTTTTATTTTTTGGATTAAGACATGAACATATAGTAGATTACAGCAAGTCTATGTGAAAGAGGTTCCTACTCCTAGCATCTTTATGATGTTCATGGTGGGGTTGAGCAAAGATCAAGATTTATCTCCAACATTTTTTCTTTTCAAATTACCAATAATTTCAGTAGCATACTGTAAGAAAGTTTATATACAACTCATTTATTCAAATAAATTTGAATTGACCCACCACTTACTAAGACAAGTGGATTCCAAGCAAATTATTAAGAGAATTCACTTGGGATATTTAACTAAAATTTAACTCAAACATATATTTTCTCTACTTTAAATACACATTTTATTAAAATACCTATATTGACTAAGCATTTTAGTTATTTACAATAATTAAAATATTTTTGTCACTATTTCCATAGAGGAAAAAGAACCAAATTGCTTCTTTTATTTGAGCTCCGTACTCTATGCAAATTTATAACATTTAGTCATTTTCTTATAGTTTGTTTGGGATTGTGTTTGAAAAATATAACTTTTAAGTCAAAAAGAATTTTTGGACAAAAGCTTCATTTTTAAACTTTTGTCAAAATGCATTTTGACCATTTATAAGCTTTTTAAACCCTTAAAAATACTTCTAATTTTTTAACCAAATGAGTATTTTTTTTTACAAACGAATTTTTTAAGTATTAAAAACACTTTTAATCACCTCTAACACAATTCTTACCCCTTAGCCAAATTGGCTAATCGGATATATATATATATATATTTGACTATTTTGACTGGCTAATGTGAAGCAAAAATCACTAGTGTTCTCTACACATCTTGAACATAACTTGGAGGATGTGATTCTGACATCGACTTCTAAAGATTTATGAAAGGCTTGGAATTTATTCACTAATCCTACAATTTGGTTTGTGGGTCGCAAAGCTTCAAGTTGCATCTTTATCCTCATCAGCCAAAAAATGTACAAGACAAAGGTGGGGGCATAGCAAAAGAAGAGCAAGCTTCAACAACCAAGGAAAATCTTGATTGAGCCCTGAGACTCAGGCAAAGCAGGAACTACAGAGACTGGTCAAAAAATCAGGTGGGCCTCTGAGTCCTCTTGGTTTGAAGACCATAATCATCTCATTCACTAGGCGAAAGCTTAGTATACTATCATCTGGGTTCGTTGGATTTCACAAAAATACACTTGCTCCAGCAGCATGGAGCCATTGGAGAAGAAGAGGGGAACTAATATAACCAAAAATGTAAAGTGCATTTATCTATAAGACTATATAACATACCCAAAATTATCAGATCTCAGAAATAACAAAAGAGCCACCCACAAAAATCTAACCACAGATGAGAGGCGAAAAGCAATAGCAGATGTAATCTCAACTTTGAGAGAGAAAATGGGGACCAAGAATCAACAAAATAGGTGGGTATATGAGAAGGGAAAACATACCATCTTCTGCTGTGGTTGTGGTAAACAAATGAGCAAAGAAAAGCATCAACAGTGATACCCATTTGCTTCTTATCGAGCTCTGACCCATTTTCCGGCCAAATCTCCCTCCCTCTCTCTCTCTCTCTCTCTCTCGCTGGCTGGCTCAGTTGTTCTGCTCAACTGCGACAGGGGAAAGAGGCAGTGAGAGTGTATGTCCTTTTATACAAGATTCCGGCTCTATGGCCTTTACTGTTTAAACTTAAGTTGCTCTTACTTTATTTAATTAAAGTTACTTTAATATGATTTATTTGACAATAAAAAAAAAAGGGATTCTTTAATTTTTTTCAACTAAAAAGAATAATAAAAGTAAAAGTTCTTCTTATTGTTCCCACTTAAACCATTCAATTTTATAATTTATTTTTTTCTATTTTCCATTTTTTTTTTATAATTTCGTCTGCGCGTTTTGATGACCGTGGTCTAGTAGTGGGCCCGGCCACCCGCCGTATTACGGAGCCAGACACTGCTCAGAGCACTCGTGAGTTTTTGGTCTACTTCTTTATCAAGACGACCCATTTTGGAGGGATTAAGATCCGGTGGAATAAGTAAGAAATATATATAGAGTTGATAATTTTTCATAATATTGTAAATTTCATATGAACTAAATATAAAATTAAAGAGTTAAGATTGAAAAGTCTGATTCGATTAATTAAATTGGTCAATTTATGGTTAATATATATAGTCTTATACACATGCATCGACACAATTTAAACTTGACACACGATATACTGGTTAACAATTTTTTATATGATTTGCGAATTTGACACGAACTTAATACAAAATTAGAGAGCTATTGTTGATGGGTTTGACCCGTTTAATTAAATAATTTAGATTGTAATTGATTTATATAGTTTTATACTTATGTATTGACAATTTGACACGACCCACTCAATTAGGGAGAAGAGAGAGAAACACCAAATACTTTTTTGTGTTTACAAAAAGAAAAAGAAAAAAAGGAATAGAGATAATAACTAGGTTATATCATTAATGATACATATTAGGAGTATATAAAAGGAACAGGATCTTCTCTGGTCCAAAATGGACAGGAGAATATCCAGTTCATGATTATGATTTATTTTAAAAATTTTAGAGTTATAAATGAGACACTTGTCCCACTAATAAAAAATAATAATAAAATATTATTTCATATTAAAACAAATATAAAATAAAATAATAAGGGGTCCTTCTAAGGTGGCCGAAGCTACCCCATGGCCCTTGGGGGTGGTCCGGCCACCTACAACCTCTCAAATTCATGTGAAATAGAGAAAATTTATTTTTTGATCAAAATCTATTTTCTTAATAGTATACATAATGCTATGTGGTAAATATATTACCATGTCGTTTAAAAATTATAAATAACTTAGCACTATTTTACATGTATCAGATGTAACAAAATAAAATATTGATCATATGAAATAATATTCTTGTTTAAAAAAGAAAATGTAAAATATGTATAAATAACAATTGTTATTTATAATATGATTCTATATTTAAGCACAAAGAAAACACGTTGAATGAATGAGCGGCTTGTCAGTCTCATGGCAGGCAATTTATTAAGTTTTGCCGTCTAATTAATTGGAATCGCGGCTACAAAGTTCAGTAAACGTCTCGATTATTTTGTTTTGTCGCTCTCAAAGGGGAATAGATATCCGATATACTCAAGATTTTTGTTCCGGTACTTTATTACAAAAATTTCTTAGTACCAAAAATTATAAAAATTTATGTCCATTGTATGTTCGGTTTTTGCTTAGAGCTTTTTTTTTCTCTTAATTCTCCATAGCACAGTGCCCGTCGAGACTCCACCTTGCCATTTTCACTATGCTTTCGATCTCCACCGCATCTATCCATCGCCCTTTTTTTCACGCTGCTGGCAACCTCCTCCGCTCCTTGCTCCGATGTTTGGTGCTGTGTTGTGATTTTTTTTTCCTATATTTTCTTGCTTGTTTTGTTGTCTTGGCGTTTGGGCTTAGGACGTGAATACTTTTCTGGCCTTTTAGGTCAAGAATTAATAGTTTTGGCATGGTGCTTTTGTTCATGCATAGAGAATAGCTACCTATATCTTGAATTGAGTCTGCACCGGACAGATCAATTTTATAAGCTGAAGATTGGACATGGGTTAGTGGATATAGACGTCATAGGATTTCAATGTAATTTGTATGTTTTTTTACCTCTATGACGTGTAATCCTTTAGCTCCAACTATAAATTTCAGAGCTTTATCCTCTGTGATTGTAAGAGCTTTTATGCTCTTGATTATTCATGAAAAAAATCGGAATGAATTTCTCTTAAAAAAAATAAATAAAAAAAAAAAAAAGAAGAAGAAGAAGAAGGAGGAAGAGTTTATTGTACTTAAAAGTAAAGGAAATGTAACTTAATGTTGATTTTAGCGAAATAAAACATACTATAAAGATTCTTTTCTTTAACCTTTATGAATTAAACAGCTGGTAAAGAAAATCAATGTTTTTAAGCCCCATTTGTTTCCACGTACATTTTTATTTTATTTTTGTTGAAAATTGTTTTTAGCTAAAACAATTTTCGACATTTTGGCTTGTATGGAGAAATCCACAAACATTTTTTATATTTCCATATAATTAGAGGATATGGGAGAAAAAGAGACAACCAAGAGGAGTTTAAGAGAAAGAAAGCACATTAAAGGCCTTCTGAGTGAAATTGAGATATAGTACAATTGACTATTTATGTTGCTTACAATATGGGCAAGCAATTATGAGAGAGTTATTGCGAGACTCGCATATCTTGACAGATGTACGGGTAATCCGAGACATCTGCAGATAGGCCTATAATGGGTATTTTCAAAGATATGAGAGAGCAGCAAAAAAAGTTACTTAGACGAGAAACGTAAAGTATTTTATGCCCCGTGAACATCAGTTTTGTCAATCAACTAAAAACATTTTCAAACTAACTAATATTTACCCTATGTCAAACATATTTGAAAAAAAAAAAAAAATTATATATTTTCAAAAAATATTTTATGTTTCTCTAAATTAGAGATATACCTATCAAATTAAGGTGGTCCTTTTCCATTACATAGTGATAGCAATCACAACAATTATACATTCCTCTTCCACTTGCCCTCATGGATCTTGCAATCGAATAGACTAATAAATGCCTTCACTCTAAAGTTGTACGAATTTGCTTATTAAAGTGGGAATGGAGAAATCATTTTTCAGCTATTTATTTGTTGTCCACATTTTTGGTGCCATCCTTGTTATCATATCATACTCACCTTCGTCTTCTACTTTATTACATTGTTCCTACTCTTCCACCTAATCACTTTAATGTTGAAATCGCAATACAGATGCGACAAATTTTTTTTCCAAACTAAAGCGGAAGAATTTTCTTCAATTTAATCTATAAAAGTAACATGTGTTCATTTTTTTTAATAATACGTGAAATGCACATGAATTTTTAATAAAATTTATTTTAACTTTATTTATGTTATTAAAAAAAATATGTACATCTCACATGTTTATAGGACACATATAACTTTTATAAATTAGGTTGAAGGAAATTCTTTTGTCAATCCTAACGTAGGAGTTTGTTTGTTTGTTTTTAGAGAATATTGCATGGGGATTAAGAGATTTTTTTTTTTTAGTGTTTAGTGTTTATTGGCAGAACTTATTTGTATACTCTTAAAATATTTGTGTTTTAACTGAAGGATTCATGCATATGTTCATCCAAATCCTCTGCCTAATTTCATACTCTAAATATGTGCTTTTTGGTGAAAAAGGCAACCAAACTTTTGACACTTAGTTTAGTTTTGGATTCAAATGATGCTTATTATAATTGTTTAAAAGTTGTGATGTATGTAATATTGCAAAAAAATATTATCTTCTTGATTTTTTTTTAGCAAGAGAAAATTAATTTGAGACTTCAGCTGAAGCATTTTGAACATCATGTACTTAATTGTCTAATTTTTTTTTATTATTTTTTTTTTTAAAATTGTCTTATGTTGTAAAATTATGTTGAGGATTGTACAAAAGGAAAAATCAAAAGCATATACCATCTTATTGATAAATTGATTCACATTGTTTTGATTATTCAATTGTCTAAAACGACTACCAAATGAGTGAAAGTCATTGATAACAAGATGGATGATAAGTTTCTTGGAAATAACTTAGTTGCCTGCCATCCCCAATGGCCACCCCTAAAGGGTTTGGGGGTGGTTTGGGCCCTCCAAAGTTTTATGTATTATGTTTATATATATATATAGTGTAAAACTATAGTATATAAAGAGAAAAAATTATCTTATTATTACATTTTATTTCAGCCCCTCCAAAGTTAAATTTGTAGCTTTGCAACCGGTTACATTTGTTAACAAATTGTAAAAGAGTTATAGGTAGGGTTGGCAAAACAGGTTAACATGTTGGGTTCGTGTCAACCCGTTTACGCCAACTAGAATACGATACGTTTATTAAATGGGAAACCCATTCATGACATGAACTCGTTTAAGTTAAACCCTAACCCTAAAGCTAGGTGTCATGTTCGTGTCAGGTTTGCGGGTCGTATGTTAAATTGTCAATCATAAATTAAGTTAAACTTAAAATTTACTTTAAAAAATAAAAATAAAAATTGTTTTAAAAAATAGATTGTATAAAAGTGTCAACCCACGAACCCGTTTATGTCAAACTCGAACACGACACGTTACCCGTTTATGAACCAAACCCGTTTAACCTAAACCCTAACCCTAAAATTACGTATTGTGTCCGTGTGGGGTTCGCGGGTTAAATTGTCAGCCCAACTTATATGTCCAATATTTTTCAAAATACCATTTATTTTTCTGGGCTTGAAGGCCCAAATAGCCTTAATCTTGTTCAATTCTAGCCCTCAATACCTGGCCCTATTCTTGTTCAAATCAAGGAAGGCAACAGCAGAAGAAGAAGAAGCAGAGCAGCGAACACAAATGGCTTCCCCAAGCGCTCTTCGAGAGCTACAGCGTGATTTGGAGACCAAGGCTAACGATCTTAGCAAACTCCAAAAAGGCAAGCAATACTTCCAGTCCTATCCTTTTTCATATCCTTACCTATCTCTCCCTCCAATTAACCCTAAGCCCCTCAAAGAATTTCAATTTCCTCCATTGTCATTCATATATGTGTTTGTGTTTGTGTGTGTATGTATGCATGTTTTTAATTGAATCCCTTGGATGTTTTATACTTTGTCAGATATTGCGAAGAATCACCAAGTGAGAAAGAAGTACACTATCCAGCTCGGCGAGAACGAGCTCGTCCTCAAGGTTTCTTCCTTTTGATCTCGTACTTGTTTTTCTGTTTGGTTATTGGGAAAGTGAAGGAGAGTGATAAGAAAATGAGTTTTTTTAGCTGTTAAACTTCTTGTTGATATGATATTTGTAAGTTGAGAAGCTGTTTGGCTTATGTTTTGAAAGTGTTTTGTTTCTTTAAATTTTCCAAAATGCCATGATGCTTGTATTGGATTTGATGGAATGAAGGATTCTAAGGTTGTTTTGTTTTTTAGCGAACTTAACGTTGTTATAATCTGTATAGTCTAATTATGAGTAGTATCAATTAGGTTTGAACACTTTGTGCGTGTTTATAGGAATTGGATCTGCTGAAAGAAGATGCAAATGTCTACAAATTGATCGGTCCGGTGCTTGTGAAGCAGGATTTGGCAGAGGCGAATGCGAATGTGCGCAAGAGAATCGAATATATCTCTGCTGAATTGTATGCTTCTGATGCTTTACTTCGTTTGTTACTAATTCTAGCAATCGGATAAGATATAAATGTAGATGATAGTTTTTGGTCATTTTCCTAGTTAATTTTGCAGGATGTGGTTACCACCCATAAAAAAACCACACTTAATCGTCTTGAATGGTAGCTTCATGTAGATTATTTTGGTAACTTATCAAAAAAAAAAAAAAAAAGAATGGTAGCTTCATGTATCTTTTCTAACTTCTTCTTCAAATATGGAATGGAAGTGATTTTCTCAGAAGAGAGTCCTTGGGTTCTCAATTAGTTTTTTAAATCTAGAAGCTTGACTAGGAATCCAGGATAGTTTATTGTAAAAAAATGTATGTTAATGTGTTTCCTGTCTTTCAAAATTATGACTGAAGGTGGGAATTTACAACCAATGACAAATAGATCTCCTTCAGTTTGAATTTACCCCATTGGTTGGAAACCAACGGCAATAAACAGAATGAGAAATGCTGAATATTATCGCAAAAGGTCTTTCATATATCTTTAGTACACCACCTCATAAAAGTAACTTGATGCATATTCCAGTCAAAAACAGGTGTCATGGGGCTTGAATTTCTTTCACGCTCATGCAGCCTGTAATGTTCTCTTTTTCCTGTTTTAATTCATGTAAAGATTCACTCTTTCAATGTTATTATGCTTGTGAGAAACTTCTTTTTTGAATTTTCAGGTTGGATTGTTTCCTGCCGTTACTTTTTTTCCCCTACTATTTATTTATTTGCTAGATGTTTTCCACTATTACTTGGTGGGTTGAAACTGGCTAGACATATTCTATGAAGACTGTTATTCAAATACTTTGTGGGATGTAATTTTTTCCTGTTCTGGTGGATTAGCTCACCTCTTATAAGTAAATATTTAGGCACTTATTTGACAAAGAATTTACTCTTGCATTTACTTTCTCTTCCTCCTCTTCCTCATCTTCTTCTTCTTGTCATTGTTGTCATTAATCTCATCATTATAATAGTATTGTTGCTCTTGCTGCATACCTTTGACCGTAAAACTTTTTATGCATAACAGGAAACGACTTGATGGAACTGTTCAAGATTTGGAGGAGAAGCAAAATAGCAAGAAAGATGCGGTTTGTATTCTTCCTTTTCACTCTTACACACACATGCACTCAACGTTCTCATGATTACTAACTCTTACACACACATGCACTCAACGTTCTCATGATTACTAAGTCATTTCATTTTGACCTTGGGTTCTTAAGGTCAATGTGATGTGATTGTCTTTTCAAGTTCATTGTACTCATGATAATAGGTTGTGATTTGGTGAAGAATCTTGATGTAAAAATTTCCATTTCAACTTTTATTTTGATGGAATATAAAAAATTTGAAGTTTATAGTTACATTAGGACATATAAATAGATGTTCATACAAATTTCTTCTAGTTAGAAGCTTGTACTGTGGGATGTCTTCTGGAGACAGCATTGTGATATTGAACTGTGAAATAATAAAATTTTATTGAGACAGTTGAGTAAAAGTAATATAGTGCATTCGAATTGTGAAATTTACCATAAGAAAGATGCACGTGTTGGGTACTTTTAACTAATGAGGAGGTAGCTATTGTAGCTATTTGATATAAACTTAAATATTTTATTTTTATACATTTCAATAACCTTTTATTGCAAAACTTCTTATAGTTGTTTGTACTTGGAGATGTTTCTTACATGAACAGTACTTGTTTGATCTTTTTCAGGATTAAACCATGATCTTGGGAGTAATTTGTGCATGGTGTTTATGATAAATGAAAGTTTTAGATTTCTTGCTTAGGAAGTTAGTATATTTTGGATTGTAGGTTTACTTCTTGCGACTTCTAACATGTTATTATTCTTGTAACCAAAAGCAATAGCTAGGAATTGTCCTTGCATTAGTTGATTTTGTTTTTGTGGTCTAAAAGTGAAAAAAAAAAAAAACCCTCCCAAACCAGATTTTCCTTCTTGCTTTCTATGCTTCTCTTTTTTGTTTTTGCTACTTACGGTGGAGTTGATTAGTGTAAAATCCTGACACCAAGGTTGTCTTCCAGTTTGTCTTGATGCTTTGTAGCTGAAATATGGTTGCTTCATTTTCTTTTTCAAATTTTCTGAGAAATAGTTCATTTATATTTTAGTGAATTAACATCTTTGTATACTTTGGTTAAAGATCAATGGTATTTCGCTAATAAATATAGCTACACAATAGGGATGTTGCAGTGGTATGAACATATATTTCAGTCAGAAATTAATTGCTTTTACCGGTTTGGTCACGTTGCAGGTATTAAAGGTACAACAGAGGATTCAATCTCTCCAGGCTGGAAAAGCCAAGGTCTAGTTTGCTTTCACACTAATTTTCGAGCTCTAATGTGTTTTATAAATCTTTGTGGAGGCTTGGATGTAGTTACTTGTTTCTATTTGAAGCTGCATTGTCACTAGCAACTGTTGGATGTTAAATTGTTTGTACCAAATTTCAATTTCTTTTTTGTTTCTGGGGATCTGGGATTTACTAAAAGTTAAACGAAAACAGGATGCTTTGCCATTAAACAGATTAAACAAATGATGAATTACTATCGTAGACACTGCTGTACAATATTAATGTTTGTGTACACACTTAGGTGAAGGTTCCCCAAATTTGAAGTTTTGATTGGTGATTAGAAGGTTCCCTAAATTAGTGTTTTGAGTAGAATTGGATTTTGATTTTCTGACCAAATATAAAACCAAACAAACAAAGTCTATCAAGGGATCAGGGAAGGAGCTGCTCAATGTTGCTTTCGGCTTGATTAGTGGGAGCGGTCCATTTGACTAAGTTGTGAGCAACAAGGTTTGATTGGTGGAAGCAGCCCATTTGCGTAAGTTGTGGGCAACAAAATTAGCAATATGATGAATTTTCCCAGCTGTCCAAGCCTTAGAGATCGAGGAGACTATGGATGTATTGTATAAGCAGGGGACAATCTCATACTATTTTAAATCCAAAAATTACAGATCAGAAAACAATTCCAGACTCTACTGCGATTTGTGCCAGGATGCCTCAAGCTAAAGACTAGAGGGATGTTTTATAACGTTTGGATACCATATGCTGGCCATTGGAAGAATTTATTATGGAGAGATGTTTTATCTACCCAGCGCGGCATTAGGGAAGGAGGGAAGAGCTATACCTCCTCCCCCTCTCTTCCTCCGTGGAGTCTTCCCGCTCCCTCTGTGGAGATTCTCCACCTCTTTGGAAAAGGCTTCTCAATCCCAAGTGAATTCAAACTGGGGAGAAGAGAGCTCTACCTCTACCTCTACCTCATACCTTTTTCTGTTTTGTTTTTTCTTCCTCTTTTTCCCCCTTTTTTGTCTGTGTCTTGGGAGCCAACACCAAGACACAGACATAGATGCCTCCTTCCACCGCCGGTGCTACCTACAAGGCACCACGACATGCGTGGACTATACGGGCGTTGATACCTTTTTCTATTTCTTGTAGTGGATCTTTGGCCTCCCTCCACCTTCTCCTCTAGATCTCTTTAAACAATGCCCTGCCTTTATACCTATGAAGACTCCCAGATTTAGAAGCATATCCAATTGCAATGTCCACTAAGCATCCTCCATCGGGCACCTCCCTCCTCAGACGTCGTGGTGTTGCTTATCTTTGGCGGCTTTAGTCTAGATATTATTAGTGCTATCCTCTCTGTTGTGGCTTCTAAGTTCTTTTGCAGTTGCAGTAGGTGTCCACGTGTCTTTCCAGGTAGTCCGCCCAATGCACTGCCTAAAAAATCGTTGTTTTTGATGACCTCTTTCTTGGATTGTGCGCCAATAAAGTATTGGGCCGACCCATTTATTTGTTCTATTCCTAAATGTTGTTAAGTTTTATTATTAACTGTAATGTTTATACTGGGGTCTTTGTTGGGGTGCCCCACCCCCTCTTTATGTATTTTTCTTTAATAATAGCTAATTTCTATTAATTATGAAAATACAATTTTTTACTAATCAGACACTAAAACTATTGAGGTTGTATGATTTACTAAACAGACAGTAAATAATACAAAGGGATTTGCCATGGCTTACTCAAAATCCTTTTGTATTTTAACAATTTCTTAATAATTAGGTTACGTTTTCTTAGCAACAGAACTCTTTATCTTTTTTCCAAAATAGAAAAAAAATCTGAGGTTGTTGTATATGAAATGGAAGACTACTACATACATATAAAGAGTAACCAGAAGTTGCACCATCTATTGGTGAGTTTGGTCTTTATATGGATATCCTATCTATATCCCATAAGATCAAGGATATTTCGAAGAGATTAATTTGATATAATTGCTAAAGAAAGAAGAAAAAGAAAAAAGGAAAATTCCATCTCCACATCCAAGTTAATGGCGGTAGGCCACGCCCATAAAACAACTTCCTTGCCCAAACACCCCCAACGGTGGAGAAGCTCTAGCAAGTCACGAATTTAACGGCTACTAAAATTTTCCCTTAATAATATCTTGATTCCTTTGGCTCTAGAAGTGACAAGTTTGGATTAATTATTGTTAAAAAAAAAAAAAAAAATCTAACGATCAGTTGGTATTACGACGTTAGTATTATAGGTACTAAATTACCACTTATCATAAAAGTTTAGGCTGATAAAAAGAGATGGATTTAATCATTTAAAATCAATACTTTAACACTTTTTCTAACGTGTGAGCTTAAAAAGGTGAGACCTAAGACGTAAAATATTTAATTAAAATGGCTAAATCATCACTTATTTCAAAAGCCTAAACGGATAAGAAAAAATGAATTTAATTATTTAATCAATACTTTATTAATACTGAGATAGTTGTGAGATATCTAAAATGATATTATTAAGGAAGAGGTCTTTCCGAAAGAAATTTCTTGTGTATCTTGATGTTATTTCTGTTGAGCTACTTAAATTGATTTATATATAAGAGATGCTTGAAAAAAAAAAAAAAAAATTATAGCCCTTGTATCCCTAAAATAGAGTAATGATTTAGTGGATACCGGCGTGCATGAACAGTGTGCACGCCGGTGTTATAATATTATAAAATATTATTAAAATAATATTTAAACTGTAAAAAAATAAAAATAAAATAATATTATAACACCGGCGTGCACACTATTCATGCACACCGGTGTTCCCTAAATCACTACTCCCTAGAATAAAGATATAAGATTGCTATAATTTGGTGTAACTTTGTCGGTAGGATTCGATTCAAAGAAAAGAGCTCCCACAATGAATGTATTGAGGATTTCCAGCACTGGCCGCTTTGTCGTTATTTCTTAGGCCATCCACCCGAAGACATCGCTTAATGACTAAAGGCTGGAATTCTCTTTTTGCTTCCTACGGCTGAAAATAGGGCTAAAAGTTGATTGATGTCAATTCATGATACCCATATGGTGGGGATTTTTTATTTTTTTTATTATTTTTTTAATTTTTGTAAATTATATGGTGAGGATTGAGTTTAAACCAAGAGAAAAATGCTAAAAATTATTATTTCAATCATTTTTATTTTTTATTTATTATTATTTTTTTTTTTATCTCTGTATAGTGAACGGGTGAATTTATCATTAAATTTGTGTGAGACTCATGAATTCACAAATCTAGTCACTACAGGAAAATCAGTCTTTAGCGACGACCCAAAGTTGTTGCTAAAGGCCCACAAGTCGTCGCTAATTAACATCAACGATGACTATGGCCGTCGCTCCCAGTCGTTGCAAGTAATCCGTCGATAAAGACTTAATAGCAACGACCATTCATGTCGTCGTTGTTGATAGTCAGTAGCCACGACATATGTCGTCGCGCTGATGATCGTCGTCTTCTACATCAAATGCTTTTGTTTTTGGCTGATTAATGTTTTAAATTGTTTACATACCAGTGACGACATCGTGTTGTCACTGTTCTCAATTTTTATTTTTTATGTTTGAAAATTGTAAAATTAGCGACGAGAACAAAAGTTGTCGCTGTTGCTAACATATTAGCGACTACGTTGGGGTCGTCGCTAAAAATATGGTCGCTAAAGACCAATTTTCTTGTAGTGAATGGTGAATTAATTGGATTTGCAAAAACAAAAAAAATAATTGAATGAATGATGCATAACATATCTCAAAGCAAAAAGGTTATCATTATATAGAAGAAGGCTAGTGTTAAGTGCCAAAATATTCATATTTTAGCCCTTAAACTTATATGTGTTAATTCCTTAGAATTGTTAGTTTGTGCTATTTTACTTCATTTTTGTATTTTCTTTGTTTTATAGGTTTTTGGAAGAAAAGAAAGCATTCTTGGAAGTATCGGGCTTAAAGGATAAAATTGAGAAAAAGCTATAAGACTTGAAACAAGAAAAAACATTATGGTAGTGCGATTGATCGCAGGAGACCTGCAATCGAGCGCACTTCTAGAGAGGTCCAGACGAGCGAGTGCAAGGCGTGCGCTCGTGCGCACAAGAGAAGACTTGATCGCATTGCGATCGAGCGCATAAGACATACGATCGATCTCAGAGGTGCGATCGAGCGCACCCGTGCGTTGGAGAATTTCAGAAATTGCGGCTAGACTCCCTTTGCTTTCCATATTAGGGTTTTTCTAATCCTAGTTGCACTAGGACTAAACCCTACGAGTTTACTAGGGTTTCTAGGTTTTCTAGAGTATTCCTAAGTCTATAAATAGACCTCTAAACCTTGAGAATAATCATCCTTGAATAGACACAACTTTAGGGAGAGGAATTTGAGGCTACTTCTAGGAGCGCTTTTCAGTTCTTTCTTTCCCTTCTCTTTTTAGTTTTATTTTTATTATGTGTAACTAACTCTTTAGGAGGGCTAGATTGAAGCCCTAATTATGTTTATTTAATATTTCAATATTGGCGCATTTGTGATAATCATATTATGTTGCTTA
The DNA here is from genome assembly GCF_901000735.1 of Corylus avellana. NCBI lineage: Eukaryota > Viridiplantae > Streptophyta > Magnoliopsida > Fagales > Betulaceae > Corylus > Corylus avellana. The sequence goes on from NC_081542.1 coordinate 25,779,901, forward strand.
ACTTGATTAATTCATGTTTTCTTGAATTCCTCATATGTGTTTGTCTGATCAACATATGCATGTGGTATGGACTAGTTAATTAAATCAATTTAGATGATCAAATCCTGAGTTTAATAAGAGTAACAAAAGAAATCCACACCGGATTCTTGAGTTAATCAACATGGGGAACCTAGAGTAGACACCCATGCCCTAGGCCTCATGTGTTTGTCGATTTCCATAGATTTATGCTTTCTTAAATAACAACTTAGCAGATACTCATACTAAATCCTTTAAGAAAGAAAAGAATTAGAGTAGACACTTATGCCTAACTTGTTGCTTAGAAAAATCAATAACTTAAGGAGTAGACACTCATATCCTTAGGTTGACAAACATTAAGTATTCATAATATGATTGGATCATTGACATATTGTTATATTATCTAAGTATGATTAGTGGTGGATATCAAAGCTATACTTTTACCTTTTCATTTATCTTTATATCTTTTTATTTCTTTTTCATAATATCAATTTAGTGACAACTTGATATTTTTAATCAATTCTAAATAAAATCAACAATCTTCATGGGATCGATCTTGTACTTGCTGCACTATACTATCGTTTGATCTTGTGCACTTGCGAGTAAAACGTACTAAATATTATCTATTAATTTAGGTAGTATTTGGCACAACAAGTTTTTGGCACTGTTATTGGGGATTGTTTGATTTTGTTTGAAATTTTTTCCCTAACTTTATTTATGTTTTAATTTGTTTGTTTTTCTAAAGTTTTTCCGCAGTTACTGTTTTGCCTTTGGAGGTGCGCTCGAGCGCCCATCCAGGGCGATCGAGCACACCACTGTGATCGAGCGCATCTCACAGTGCGATCGATTGCACATTCGGACAGCAGCACAATTACTGTACTAATTATAGATCTGAATTTTTTTTTTTTTTTTCTTTCTTTTGTTTCATGCAGGATCATTCGAGTCTGCATATTAGTAAGTTTTATTTTAAAATTTCGTTTTTATTTTAAATTTTTGTTATTTTATTTTTAATTTCACACATGTGGGGAGGCATTCCGACACCCCATGGACCATGCTCATCATGCCATGACCTTTATCAGCATGTTAGAGAATGTCTTACAATGAGACAAATTTCTAACAAAATTAGTAGGCATAAGAACACATCGTTCTCTAGACTGAGGAACGACAACTATCTTGATTCCTGCAACCCAACCTGGAGCCAATAGTCAAATTTTCCGTGGCAAGCTCAAGCTCCTAGAAATCATGCTCCACAATTTAATGAATTGCATCATCAATCATATCCACAGTTCTATGATCATTCATATTTCTCTCAATCGGCCCCACAACTACAAAATCAGATGGTTGCCATGCAGAAGACATTAAATATGATTATAAACTCTATGACTACTCAGAACATCTCTCCCATTCAGCCAGCCACCCAATTCCAGGTATGTGCCATATGTTCTCATTCTGATCATTCTACTGAAACTTGTCCTTTGTATTCATCTGTAAATCAAGAGCAAGAGTCAAAGCTGAATAACCTGGAGAGTATGCTACGCACCCTAGTAACTTCCCAAACAGCAATTTACGACTGATCAAAAACAAATCAATACACGGACCGATCAAGCTATTCAGAGACTGGAAGTACAAATGACACAATTGGCCAGGGAGCTGAGTGCATCTCCCATCAATTGACCTAAACAATACCAAGAAGAAGAGTGTCAAAGTCAGTTGATGGAAAACCCTAATGGACAATACATGGAGGAAGAGTGCACCTACTATCATGCTCAAGCTGTCACGTTGAGGAGTGAAGAGGTGGTTGAAAATCAAGTGGAAGAGGGGAAGGAGGAGCAAACCGAAGTTCCATAGGAGCCACATCAGGAAAAAGAAGAGAGTACTAAGATTTTTTCAACATTAGTCCTTATTCCTGAAATACCAAGAGGCTAGGAGAGAAGTCTGTTAGAGCTACTACATAAACAAATTAAGAACATCAAGATAGAAAAGCTCCCTGAGTTTTCTTCCTACTTTATTCCAATTCATGATTCCCCACCGGATGAGAAACTATTTGAGGAAACTCAAAGTGGTCATCTCCAATCTATAGACATTTGGAATCACCTTCCAATAGAAAAGATTCATTCCCTTTGGTGCAAGAGAAGGAAAGATTGGTGCTTTAAGTTTAAAGTGCCACAGTCTGGCCGAAGAAGTTAAACGTAGCGCTCATGGGAGGCACCCCACAACATATCAATATCCTTTTTATTTTGTTTGTTTGGTTGTTTTATTTTTATTTTATTTTTATTTTGTTTTTGTTTTCCTTTGTTACTTTAGTGTTTTGCAGGGACAATTGTGCTTCAATTCAAGTTTAGGGGTGTGCTATGAGCCATATTATTCTAAACAGTTCGTCCATCTCTCGGGTAAATTCTTTCCATGTTATACACACATTGGGGATAATGTGTAATTTAAGTTTGTGGGTATGAGAGACGTTTTACACACACTTTGTCCCATTTTTTAAAAAAGAAAAAAATATATGCATGTTCATGTTTGTCTTAAAATTTTGGTTGATCTTAAAAATTGTGATTTGATTCTCATTGGTGAGCTTAAAATTTTAAACACATGGTCTGATGATAGGATTTTTCAGTTTGGTTACTTGCTTTTGGCAATTAAGAATTCACATGTTTGATATGATCTTACACAAGCACAGTAACACATAACTTGTGGGGTATGACATGAAAGTCTGATGTGTGTTTCTATGTCTTGGGTGAAATTTGATGATTTATTAGATGGATACTTTGGCATATATATATGTGATAAAAAGAAAAAAAAAAAAAAATCATTGATAAGCTTTTCACTAAGTAACTGGATCTCCTACCTCAAAGCGTTGAGTGTTCACGTCAAAAGGTGAAGAATTTTGATTTGGTTAATGTCATGGTTAGTTTGGTTTCGTAGCCTTTTTGACTCGAGTTAGTAAGTCTTAGGGGTATCTCTACTAATGCCCTAAAACCACTTGGTTTGGGAGTCATTGGCCTAACACTCGCTACAAGGGTCAATTAGAAAGCTTAAGGGAACCAAACATTGTACAGCCTGACCAAAAAAAGAAAAAGAAAAAAAGAAAAAAGAGTTATGCCATATATAATCATTTTAATAGGGATTTTAGTGGACTTTGAGATATTGAGAAATTGCACATTGAAAATAATTGGAAGCTTCATATGTGTGTGCTAGTTCACTTTACATTGTTTCGAACTTGTGATGCCTTAGCTTGTCTTTTGTTAATGATTAGACTTTAAAATTCCGAATTCATTAGGAAGATGGAGTTTATCCTTTTAAGCTTGCTAATAAATGAAAATCATGATCTTGAGTGATACCTTAATTTTGGATAACATGAACTTGTGTATAATGCTTGTGGGTAACATTTTTGAAAAATCCTTACGAGACTTCACTCGTCCTCTAGGGAATTCCTAGGGGTTTAAAATGCTTGTTGTATATCTAAATGCAATTGTACATCCCACGAAAGATAGATTTATCTTTTTGTTTTTTGTTTTTCTATTTTGTTTTTAGTTTCGTATTACTAAAGGATTAACAATATGTAAGTTTGGGAGTGGTCTGCAAGAAACTTTGGATTAGCTAATTTTGGGGCTCTTTGGCGGGGTTTCAATTTTTGCACCAGTTAATATCTTATCATGGATTGGCTCTTGATGATAAATTTGCATATTAGTTGTCATGCATGCTTGCCCATAGGGATTAATATGTCCAAGTTTGGGGCTTGATTAAACCAAAAGTAATTTGAGTGTTACAGTTTGCGTATTAAAACGAATTTTGGGAGAGAGAAAAAAATATGAAGAATTTTAGGGTGGTTCGATATTAAATATCTACGTCAACCATTGTGAATTACGTCAAGGCCGGGCGTCTACATTGTGCTCTCATTAACTATAATGTGTTTACAATACAAATGTCCATAATTATAAGAAAACTGTAATAGGTGAGAGAATACAAATAACCCTAAATGGTGAATATTCTAGTAATATGAAAACTACATGTTCTAATAGGGTCAAAAACTATGCCAGCAATGGCTATTTGATGGTGAGTTGATAGGAAAAATTCGTCCTTCATGAGTTATCTAAGAACAACAGCATGCTTGTGCATGTAATCCTAGCTACTTATATGTATATATGTTTCCATAATGATTGTCCAAAAAGAAAAATTTTAGGATGCCTGTCGGTCCTCATATTTTTCTCAACATTTTATGATCTTTGGGTTTGTAATCCTTTACAATGACCTGCTTAGAGTACGGAAACATGAGAAATTATAAGAGATTGTGAGAGGGACTTCATTCCGACTTTTAGCCATTTTTTCCTAAGACGTACAGGTACTCAAGTAATGGAGAATAAGTAAAATGGAGTTGATTTATTTTACGATCAAGATTTTTGTTTTGTCGAATTTAACAATGTATCATGATACTATAGTTGTTTAAAATTTTTAAATGACTTAATTAACAACATTCTCACTATATGCCATATACACTATATATTAAATCTATAAGATTTAATATGAATTATAAAATATCCCTTAAGTAATGTCGTCTGTATTGCCAAAAAAAAAACAAAGAGGAGGAGAAGACTGAAGAGAAAAATATGTGATTATGGTTTTCTTCCTCAGCATTGCACAAAACACACACTACCATATCCTAGTGCTCATCAACTTCTTCCCAATATACAAATGCTATGCGAATATGTCTTCAAATATTCTTGCTATTCTTCTGTTGGCATTGCACTAGCTTTTTTAATTAAAAGGAAAAAACTTTATTTACCACCTTGATCTTTCATTATTTTTACAATTATATCCTTAATTTTTTAAAAAGTGTCAATTTATGATAACCATCTTTCAAAAGTTTATAATATCAACCATTCCGCCAGAATTCAGCGTTAAATCAAACTATTGATAAGTAAAACTTTTCCAAATATTTAGTTCAAAGTGTGGATTTCAGGAATGAATGCAGGGCAAAATCTAGCAACTACAATTGCTTTCCTTAATCTATATTCTAAAAGAAATTTGGCTTTTTCATCACACATTAATGTGTAAAAGATAAGGGTATGTAGTGGAAGAGACATGAGTGATGTTGCATCAATGTGCAGGAATGCCAGGAAATACTAGCTAGAACTAGAACTCCTCATGAACATTTTTCACGTGGGTTTCATATATCGTGCAATGTTTTGAAAACTTTGACAAGATTTTTGATAAAGAATATCTGGGTGTTTTGTTTTCTCGGGATTGACATACTTTAGCCGTGTCATCATCATCATCAACATCATCGGATTCATCGCACGCATGGTTGATAAGACCATGCGGGTTTTACGAAATGTATTTACACCGCAGAACCCACTAGCCAGTAGGCAGTAGGCGCCATAGAAAATGGTAAAAATGGTATAAATTTTGCAGGAAAAGTGTACATCTTCCATGACTTTGGAGAATCGTAAGAAATTGTTACATAACGGGGGGCATGCACTAACAATGGTGGTGGTGTTTTCTCATTGAGTGAAATATGTAGTGGTGCCAGGAGCACTTCCCTCCTGAAATGTGAAGAGATGTGGGATATTCCATTGCATATATATATATATATATATATAATGGTGATAATTCCTGCATTTACCATTTGCTATTTTGAATTTTTTTGGCGTACGAAACTTGCTGTAAAAAGAGGTATCTCATGACATGCACTTGCAGCACTCCACTCATGAGGTAATTGGCTTCTTCCATGTGTGATCTTAGTGGGGTTGTATATAAATATATATATCTGACATTCATAAGATATGCTATACCTGCATCCCACTCGGTTGCTTTTGTGCTATCCCCCATTGTAAATTTGTCCTGCATGGATTAAAATCTTTGGCCAATAACATCCTAAACGCATAAATTTTGCAAGGAAGAAGTCTAGTTAATCACTCAGAGAGAGAGAGAGAGAGAGAGAGAGAGAGAGAATTTTTTGATTAGGTTTTCACTGAATTTGGATTTAGTCTTTAAATTTCTAGTTTCAAGAATAAGGTTACGTTTGGTACGTGGAATGATTATTATTTAAAAAAAATAGCTTTTATTGAAAATAGAAGAATGTGAAATACTTTAACACCAAGACTATTTTATTTCACATTCTTCCATCATTAATAAAGACTACCTATCACACGTGTCTCATTTAACATGTGAATGTCCACATTAGCAATAACTAAATATCAATGCCATGTCAAGTGCCACATCATCTATAAAACAAAAAAATAACAAAGGAAAAGATGTTAATTTGTTTTTTTGAAAAATATGGAATTTCTATTGATGAAATTTCAAGAGCATAAAGCTCTTACATCATAATGTCATAGAGCATACAACTTTGAAAAATCATAACCAAAAGTTATGAATGTTACAAAGTTATAAAAATGACTTCAAGCTTCTGCTAACCTATGTACAATTACATTTAAGGAACAAATATGCTTCGTGTAGACTAGATCTAGGACATGGGTAGCCTAAATGCAAAACAAAAATAAAAAAACAATTAGAAACTAAAAATCCAGCCGTGAGAGTTAAGCCCCCACACCAATCTACTCTATCCTCAACCCGAAAGCTAGGACAAACAAAATAAAAAATAAAAAACAAAAACCCCACAAGCAGCAGCGGAGGAGCATGACATCGTAGGCATCCTTTCGGAAGACATGCCTTGGCCGAAGAAGACAATCAGATCTAAAGTTAAAGAGACTAGATTTGGATCTAGATCTACAAACTAGATTTAAAGCAATCTGCCAAAAACGGAGATCGGTGGAGCCTACAGAGAAGACATCGAACACTACTACCATGAAAGGAGAGGAGGAAAGATCTAGATCTAGATCTTTCTTCCTCCTGAAGTTCTTTTTGGTGTTGTCTAGAAAAAAAAATAGAGTAATTCTAGAGAGAAGACAGAGCCTCTCTCTTTAGAACTGTAACTGCCCTATCATTTTTTAAGATGTTAATTTGTTGGTTGAGAGAGAGAGCATTTTCTGTTTAGGATTATCATAAAATATGATAGTTTTTAAAAAATGAGAACATATAATTAGGCTATATTCATTTAACTTTTCATTACTTTCAATTTGAACTAGAGATGGAATGAGGGAAGGACCATGGGGCATGACTCACAACCCTCCGATTTTAAAATTTGTGCATAATTTAAGACGGAGTCAAGGTAGTCTGATTTGAGGAGGTTTTAAAATTTATGGATAGTTTGAGACCAAAACCATGGATGTATGATTCCATCTCTCTGAGCAATCAAAAAATGATACAAATTAATCCCAATGACCCTAATTAACTCACCCTAACACAGCTAGCTCAAACTCGTCGCCTAATTATTGTTGCAACATTTTCCCTAGTTGCTGGAAGTTATATATATATATATATAGCTATCAGAAATGGGTCTTAATTATTACTTATCAGGCAGGATTTTGGTCAGCTTGGTGGACCTAAAGGATTCTTGAGATGATTACAAATACTATGAACATACAAAAGAAGTTGCTATTGCGATTTGAAAACGCCAAAAACTTGTTTTTTCAAATCGCAAGTAAGAATTTTTTTTTTTTTTTTTTGAAAATGCATAGTTTTAAAAGTCAAACCATGTTTTGCCAACTGATTATAACTGCGTTTTTAAAAATCACGTTTTAAAATTGTTATTTGAAAATTGCACTTTTTAGAATCGCAAACTCAAACGGTGTTAGACTTTGCCAATCCTAATCTCTTAGCTTTCATCATTCGCAATGCCAAACACACCCTAGGCCCTAGGCTTATTGAGAAAAAGTAAGTAACTAAAATCTCTTTTTGTTTTTTTCCCCTTTTGCTAGAGATTCTTTATTTTTTTAAGAGAAATTCATTCCGATTTCATTGGTGAATAATCAAGAGCATAAAAGCTCTTACAATCATAGAGTATAAAGCTCTAAAATTCATAGCTGAAGGTAAAGGATTATACGACATAGAGGTCAACAACAAACAAATCTTACATTGAAATCCTATGTCGTCTACATCTGCTAACCCATGCCAAATCTTTGGCTTAAAAAACAGATTTGCTCGGTGCAGACTCAATCCGGGACAATATAGGTAGCCATTCTCCAGGCATGAGCAAAAGCACCACACCAAAACAAGTCATTCTCGACCTGAAAGGCCAGAAAATTATTTATGTCTTAAGCACAAACACCAGGACAACAAAATAAGCAAGAAAATATAGGGAAAAAAAACAACAACAAAGAAACCCACAACACAGCAACAACCATTGGAGCAAGGAGTGGAGGAGGCTGCCGGCGGCGCAAAAAAAGGGCGATGAAGAGATGAGGTGAGATCGATAGTACGGTGGAGACGGCAAGGAGAGTCACGACGGCCGCTGTGCTATGGGGCACCAAGAGAGAAAAAAACTCTAAACAAAAACAGAACAAAAGGAAAAACTGCACAAGCGGGGAGGGAGGGAGGAAGCTCGCTAGATATTCAATAAGGTGGTTATCAATTTTTTTGATATTTTCCTTAATTTGTGGAGAGGCAATCATTACTGAAAAAAAAAATGCAATTACTTTTAGAATTCCCCTTGGCAATAATAGTGCCGAAGCAGACAATTTCTAGTGGAAACTTGCATTTATCCTTTAAATTTATGCTGAATTGCTAATTAATGCTTTCCTTTTGGTGATATTATATGCTTGTAGTGCCCATCTTAACATATATTATGAGGGTCAAAAAGTTGAGGGAAATGAGAAAGTACTTCGATATTTTTGGGTTCAAACCAATCTACTTTCGACACAATATTGTTGCAACTCAAAGAAAGAAAGAAAGAAAGAGTACTTCAAGAAGATAGAAATAATTAGTACAAAAATAATGCTATAGAACTCAAGAAAACTGAGAAAAAGAAGTTCAATTTCTACCCATTGGGCTATATATTTAGATTTTATTAATTAATCACTTGGAAGAACTTACACCATCAATTGAATATGCACCTTTCTATCCCATTTCAACCTAGTAGGCAAGTCATATGAGATATTGATACCATATTAATATATTAGTTAGAGTACAAATGACAACCATGATTGCTAGCAACCAGCAGCACCATGGCAGGTTCACAGGAAGCCCCCTCACCACAAACAAGTTGGCACATTGTTGCAGGAGAATCGACAGATGTTGAGTTGACGAGCATTGAATTAATAACATTGAAATATCTTGACAAAGATGCATGATGAGTATATAAATGACAAGAATTGGCAGAATTAGGTGTAATTGGGATAATATTGCCCGGTTTACAATAAAACATGACATATATAACTTTTATTACGAATATTAGAATCGGGCATAAAACCTCATAGCGCGCATGTCATGGCTATAAAGCTATATATGCTCGGTGACGATTGTTTTCGAGCTCAAAATCTACTATTTTCCCTCCAAATTTCTAGTTTTCACTTGATTTTTTCTTTCTATTTTAGGAAATATTTATGTTGTCGTTTTAGAAAGGTTATTAGTGTCAGATTTTCTCCAGATTTTTTCAGGATTCCTAGTTTTATTTTATGTAATAATTAGACTTTTTTTTTTTTGGTAGAACTTGATGTACTTCACTTTGGGGAATAATATTTCGTATTTTCATAGTACTCATTTGTTTTCAATCCTTATGCAGTTGGGGTTTGCTCTACTTTATTCATTATTTTTTCTCTTCCCGATTCACCTTACAGCTTCAATCCCCAGTTTCAAATTACTAGCTTATGTTGTCAAACTAATCTTAATTCTGTTCGGCGTACGTGACTCCATATAATTATGCAAGCACTCTGACTGAACATTAATCTTTAAAGTACAAATCAATTGGCACTTTCAATAAGTAAGATTAACTTAACCAACTTTCTTTAGTCCTTACAAAAAGAGTGGATAAGGATATGGGAATAGAATTAGCCATGTCATGTATTGTGAGTGCACTTGTGAGTGTTGTGTCCTACATTGAGAAAATATAAAAGAAAAAAATGCTTAATATACTTAAGTGGACCTTAATTAGCCCATTAGCTTATGTTTTAGGCTAGAGTTGTGTTTAATTATGTATATTAATGTACTCTTCTTTATCTCCCAACATCATGTTTTTGTCATGGCCAAGTTTGGACAAATTAACTAGCTTACTCAACTAAAAAGGAAAGAGAATGTTTTTTGAATAGAATGTCAAGCTAGCTCATTTCATTATCAGCTAAAGAATATGATTTTTAGGGCAACAAAAGGACCATATTTGGTCTCCTACAAAGATGAGCCGTCTAATTTTGTAGATGCGTAATAATGTTACTGAGAATTTGGAGTCCCTAGAAATCAATGACAAGAGGGTTTTATAACGTGGAAATTGCAAACGCTGACTTAGACCCATGAGGATATTAGTGGAAGCCAAGATAATTTACACTAAATGAAATGAGAGTTTTCATTGCGGGAGTTAAACCCATGTCCTAATGTTTACCTAACCACGTAGGGACGGATTGCCTTGAGGCCATTGACCTAGCCATGGCCCTCAATGGTATTTTGAGGTCTTTATAAAGGGATAAGTATTAGCTCCCTACCACTCAAAGTGTGGACCAGAAATATGGCCATAGGCATAGCATGTGTATGGGGTGATTGGAAAAAGGCACACTTAACGTACATGCAACCACCGCATTGTTAGAAGATTTTCCTTTTGTGTAAGTTATCAATATTGGTCCCGATGTCCTCGATCAATCAAAGTTAATGGGCTGCGCTGGCCAATCACTTTGTGGTGGGGAAGATATTTGGCGTCTTTTCCATGGAAGAATCAAGTAGGAATAAAACTACCTACGTACGGACCAAGATTAATGCTACTCTTACAAGCACGGGATTTATATTAGTTGATGTGATATGTTTTAAGTGATTAATGGGGTTTTTTTTTTAGTGACAGGCATAAAAAAATAACTTAAAACACGCTACGTCAACTAATGTTAAATTAATGTGAAGAGTAGTAATACTACTCAACTAACAAATGAACTAACTCGTCAACTCGAGTTTAAGAGCAACATGATGTCAAAGATTTTGTCGTTTTGCTATTGGTTATGATGTCTTTATATATATAGAGTAAGCGTAATGTTATTCTTTATACTCATTTCACATCGACTGATATTACGTGTTTTAAGTAACTAACAATACTATTTTTTTGAAGTAACTAACATAAAAACCCATTTAAAATATTGTACTTCAGCTGATGTATGTGAATATGAGTGTGATAAATATTAGGTGTGAAGAGTAACTTTACTCTTATATATAAGGGTAATTATTGTTTTATTCTCAAGATTGTAATTGTTTGTCCGTTAAGGAGCTTACTTTGCATTGCATGTGCTCCCGCAATGGTGAGTTTAGCCTTTTAGGTAATATATATATAAGCAGAAAGTTACAAAATTGAGTAATGCTACTTTTTACATTATACTTTTACACTAATTTTACACTTGTTGATATGACGTGTTTTAAGTGATTTTTAATGTCGGCATGAAGAATTAATAGCATTAATCTACAAAATTAATTCCATACCACTATATGCTGCTTTTCTATTTTTTTTTTATATGTATATTTTATGTGCTATAGTTGGTTCTAAAACATAAATGCATGCATCACATCATTATATATGGATTGTTCTCCACACTTTTCGCCGGTTATAATCTTAAACAAAGCATGTTTTAATGGAATATATGTGAAATTAATGGATAACATACATTTAAAGGTTCAGATTTTGTTTTGTTGCATTTAATAGTGTACCTAGTATCACGTCATGCATTTAGACGTATACCATTAAATTTATAAAATCTAATCTAAATCATGAAATCGATCATCTCAAATTTTCATAGCTATATTTGTTGCTATTAAAAAAAAAAACTTTTTTCCAAGAGGCTTGGTTGATTCTTGACGTAGGACAAATTAAGCCGTTAAAGACAATTGGGCCAACTAAAGTTGCCTATCTAATCAATGATAATGGTTGGAAAAGAAGGCTTCCCATCAATTTTGTACTGAATTCGATCGGATGGGGATTTGTTTGTTGGTTTCACACAATTAATTGGGAAATTGGGTTTGATAAACTAAACCAGACAAAGAACCGGCCACGCATGAGATGATGTTATCCAAAATATAAAGCAAGGATAAAACTTAAGTTCCTTTATGTCAAGTTCATTCCCATTGGGTTCTATCTAAAAACAGTCATCAAATCAATGATTATTAAGATAGATGATTGCCATCTATATAGTTTTATTAGTCTTAATTTGTTGATCATATATATATATATATAAAATCAACTCATTTCAATGAGTTTTAAGTACTTAATTTATTTAAGTCCCACTAAACATATTATAATTAAACAAATTTACAAAATATTCTTACATAATGATGTGCAAATGGGATTTGCACATGCAATGTAGAGATGAACCCTTATGTTTTGGTGTGTCTTGATGAGAACGTTTCCATATTATTTGGTATGAAAATTTTGTGACCTTTTTTGTTTGTATGAAAATTGTTTTCCATATCCAAACTTGGGATGATACTGATATGAGTTAAACCCACCAAATTAGGTTTATTTGTCCCCCATGAAAAGCTTAATATTGGTGCTTACTTTGGAATTAATATGTTGTGGTCAGAGTCTTCTTAAAGGCTAGCTTATTGTCCAACCCACAATTATATGATCATACTATTGCCATGGTGCCACACCCTACAAAAACAACTTCACTAATATTATTTAGTAGACTGCCATATAATTGGGAAGACGCGATAATGAAAATCAGTCATTGAATCAGTTCTTGTTAAAAAAAAATAAAAATAAAAAGAGAATAAATTTTATTGTCACGTCATCCCAATTATATAATAGTTTACCAAACTAATATCAGAATGTCTGTGCCATAAAAGAACCCAACCCTAGCCATGAAAGCACATGCATATTTTTTTTTTCTTTGTTCCCATGGAGTGGTAATGACCCTGAGTTTGATTAGTAGGTAGGGCAGAGGGGTAACTGAATTGGGAGATATCATGAGGTTTTGATAGAGAGTGGTATATATTTGACCCATCTTAAAAAGTAAAACCATATCTGCTTTGTGTCTTGTGACATGCTTTTTGGTTATTGCCAAGTTGACCAACTCACACAGTTTTCCATGTGAACCAAAACCCACTCACATATTTATATATCATGCGCCCTACACGTGCAGAGAGATGTCCAAAGGGTGTGCTGTAAAGCCCCAATTAACGGGTGACAATTCATGTTCGCGTGTTGGGTTTAAGTCGTGTTGAAATATAAGTATAAAACTATATAAGTTAATTAACTATTACCTGACTGATTAAATTAAATAGGTTAAAGCCATCAACCCTAACCCTCTAATTTGTATTGAGTTTGTGTCGGATGCATGAGTTGTGTAAAACATTATCAGCCATTATGTCGCGTATCGAATTCAGGTCGTGTCGAGGTATGTGTATAATAGGTCAATCGTAAACCGACCAATTTAATTAAACAAGTCAAACTCATTAATCTTAACACTCTAATTTTGTATTGGGTTTGTGTCGGGTTTGCAGGTCATGTAAAAAATTGTCAGTCATATGTCGCATGTCGAGGCATGTGTATAATAGGTCAATCATTACCCAACTCATCTAATTAAATGAGTTAGATTCCTCATTTTTAACCCTTTAATTTTGTGTTAGGTTCATATTAAATTCATGAGTCGTATAAAAGATTACCGGCATAAGAATTGTGCAACAAGAAGCTGGAGATTTGTCTGGAATTTGGACAAACTCGTGTCTCTGGAATTTGGATAGAGTGCATAAAGTAATTCCTGTGCAAAAACTCTTGGAGAGCATTAATATCAAGAAATTAATTTCTAGTTGGAGTTTCTAATGAATGTATTTGTATACACCACCCTTCATGAGCATGAAGAACTTTGAGTTATACCTAAACATTATTAGCAGCATTTTTACTTTCCTTTCCTAGTTCCAAACATTTTGAATTGAGCCAGACCTCTCCATTTCACTTGAAATAAAGTGAATTTATTATACACTCAAATTAAGGTTTTATTATACGGTAACATATATATCATTAGATTTATAAAATTTTAATTAATTTAAACCATGAAATAGAGATTGTTGAGGTGCAACAGTGTTGCTGTGCTCACAAGGATGACTCTTAGAATATACATTGTAGGGTGTGATTTTAAATGCCATAAAAAAATAAGATAGTCGAACAAATGTTTGATCCAACAGTGATGATCCTATTCCTCGGAATTCAAACTAATCCTTGTTGGGTTCTTGTCATTATGGACCATAATCAAATTTTTTGGGATCAAAACATGATTTTCATTGACTAAATAGCTTGAAATTTTATTTAATCTAGATGATGATAGCCACCAATCGATTAATATAATCCCAAAAACACTCTTGGTTGGGAAAATGCCAAAAGATCAACTATTAAAGGCTAGCTCTAAAGGATGGCATACAAGATTTGATCCATCGCCATTAATTGGGGACCTAAATTTGATATATGCTTCACAAGTTCCCTACTTTTCCAAGTAGTCATGAGATTAGTTAAACACAATAAAGGACCACATGATTGATTGAGAAGCTATGGAAAGTTGGTGCATTCTCATGATGAACCGTCGTTTTACAGGACCACCTGCCTCCATCTTTGCCCGTGGCCTTCCAACCATCACCAGAAACTTTAATTTCTTCTTCTTCATCTCTTCATCTTTTTTTTTTAAAAAAAAAGTTGCATGCATTTGATCGTTTAAATGATTAAATTCATTTTTTCTTATTTGCTTAAGCTTTTGGAATAAATGATGATTTAATAATGTGTCCAAGATTTATTTTTGTTGGGTGATTTTGCACCTCTCTCAACTCTAAAAGCTAGCTCAAGAGGTGAGGCTTTCCCTCACACTTATAAAGTGACCACCAGCCCTTTTTATAACCGATGTGAGATAACCTCAACAATTTTTGAGCCTATTTATGCGTTTAAGTAGTTTAATCTCATGCTTAAGAAAAATTTAGAACCATGTTTGTTAACGATTTTGTTCTGTTTTATGTTTTCAAATGAAAGACATTATTAATAAACAATTGAAACACAAAATACTATTTTTTTTTCAAATAAATTTGTTTTCACATTTATATCACATCAAAACACTTTTCTTTTCTTTTTTTCCAAAAAAAAAAAAAAAAAAAATCCAAAACCCATTAACAAACAAGTTCTAGATAGAGGAAGAACATATAACAGAAATCTTATTTATTTATTTTTATTTTAGCCCCCACTTTCTGAACATAATCAAAGTAAAAGTAGCTTTATAAAACTTTATCTTTTCTTTTCAGTCAACCGGCAATAATAGATTTGGTGTTCACTTCTCGGTGTTATCTAATGCTAATCGTGGATTATCTTTTATCCTCCATTTCTGTGTCAACTTGTAATATTTGTTTTAAAAAATGTTAAAGTGTTTTTATGGTCTTACGTGAATATTATTTTTTTAAAAAATAAAAATAAAATTGACTCTTATTTTTCTCACTTGATTTTAAAAAAAAAATATTTACATAAAATTAAAAAAATACCTAACATTTCTCATTACTTTTCCCATAAAAATTTAACTAAAAAAAAAAACTTTTTTTGACCACCCGTTTTTGAAACGTCACTATACGTATGTGAAAGGTTAAAAATGAGGTATCACTAATGAGATTTTTTTGAAAAGAAAAAGAAAAAGAAATTTCTTTTTCTTTAATTTTAGATTGGGTTAGGGAATATTATTTGGATCTTTGGTGGTCGGCAAATGAGGTTCCCTTATGACTCCCGAATATTCTTGAAGAGTTGGAAAATTAGGTTTGACTTGATTATTATATTTAAATAATTTTAAAATAAGTGATAATTTAATAATAATAATAATAATAATAATAATAATAATAATAAAATGAAAGTGCCACATCATTCTTTTCTTTCACAACATTCATGAGGCAATGCATCTTTTTTCCCGTGTGGGGGCTGCTACGTGACAAGCTCAACCATTGCTTTAAAATTGTGTGAGAGGGGAGAAGAAGAGGAGGAGATTTGTCTCACTCTTAGCCGCGTGTCCACGTTATTCCAGCCTCCCTCAGAGCCACGGGGCTCTTGAGGATTCCTAACAAACTCAAATGAATTTTCAATTTTTTTTTTTTTTTTTTGTTAAGCATTCACAGTTAACTAACTAAAACTTATTCTGGTAAATAATTTTTTTCCCTGCTAAAAATTGATAATTTTTTTGCTAAATTATATGTGAAAGTAGGGATAGAAATTTTTGATACGATCGTAAATCCGACACGAATTCAATACAAAATTAACGGGTTAAGATTAAAGGGTTTGACTTGTTTAATTAAATTGGTCAAATTAAGATTGACTTATTTATATCCATATCTCGACACCACCTAAATAATTCGACAGGTAACATTAGAGCTGTCAATTTTTGATATGATTTGCGAACACGATATGAACTCATCAATACGAAATTAATAAGTTAGAGTTAAGTGATTTGATCTGTTTAATTAAATTAGTTGAACTAAGATTAATCTATACCATCTTATAAGTTATATCAATACCTTTAACATAAGACTCAAAGTCTCAAACCTAACGCAAGTTGAAGTTCCGTAACTAAAAATGCCAGAGATTTTTATAATTTTGTCAAAGAAAAAAACATAAAGAATAAAAATGAGTGGAGGGGGTTTTAGCCTAACTAAACCCAAACCAAACCCAATTCCAAACCAAACCACCCAACCCAAACCCAACGGCACATGTTGTGTTGTGCACCTACTGTTCATTTTTTCCTTTTTTGCCCTTTTCCTCTTTTGGTTTTGGCGGGGAGTGCACGTGCTTTTAGTGGTGCAAAGATTTTAGCGTATCTGCATGTCGTCCTTGTTCCGGGAAGGTTGGCTTACATTACATGAATACGACCAGGTGGGAGGTGGCCCTTCTCTGCAATCAGAAAGCCAATTATTTTAAAGTTTTTTTATTTTAATTAATTAATTAATTAAAATATTTATTAGACTTTGACATTTTCAGTAATATTATAAAAAATAATATTTAGAAGATTTAAAATAACAATTTGCAGAAACCACCGAACCTCGTTAAAAGACTGCAGAGTTGCAGAAATGGCAGGCAGACGTACAATAATTTAGCTGTCTTCATTCATTCTTTTAGCTGCTGTCTATGAATTTGGGCTAGTGGGAATCATAATCTGTCACTCCATTATCACTGGGAAAAGATTCTTGAAGGATTCGATCCATCATCCATGGCCATGGGACTTCTCTGGGCACGTGTCGAAATAGAAGACAAAACTTTTTTGAGGTGGTGGTTTCTTTTCTTTCGTTACAGCTTTCTTCCAATTTCTCTGCTTTCAGGAATCCCTCCACAATCCAATCTCCCAAATTCTTCGCTAAGCTGCTTTTTGCTTTGCAGCAGTGTAATCATTCTAAATGATCATTAGTTAGTAACATCAATCTGGGAAAAGATAAAAGACTTTGGAATTTTGGAATCATTATATTAAGTAATTTAAGAGATAACCTCGACCCTTCAATTGGGTACGGTGTTCATCTAAAACACTCTGGAATTTTGGAATAATCATTAAGCAAGGGATAATCATAAAAGATCTGGGCCACACAAACAACTAGTCGTTGAAAATCAGTAACTCTTTAAGAGGTCCGCGGATATATACCAAACGGGTCAAACACACACACACACAGCACACGGAGAGAGAGAGAGAGAGAGAGAGAGAGATGGTAGATATATGGCGGGAATCAATCTCACACGTATGGTTGTGATTGCATGGCATAAAAGAACAACCTAAGCACTTTCTAGGAATTTGAGTTATGTTCACAATGATGTCTTGACAATTCTTACCAACTTTAAAATTTTTGTAAGAAAGGATTTAAGGACGGTCGTATAGCATTGTGAGATAATTGTAAAATAGAAACATAGTTTTGACCATTCATACGTGTGAACTTGTCTAAGAAAACCTTCCATTTGTCTATGTGGCATCCATAAGTTGGGCCCCACGAGTGCCTGGTCCAATTCTGGATATTGAAGTGAAAACACCATATATTTTCACTCAAATCCATCCATCCTGCAGAGCCTTTGTCTATATAATCCATTCACGACTCCACATGTTCATATATATGATGGATTTCCCACAACCACCATTAACACAACAAGAAAGCACCATTACCATTTTCTTTGCCCTCTTATCTCTGCAACTGCATTACAGAGAGTCTGGTGTGTCTGCCACTTTCCTGCAGTAGTTCTTCTCCTCTCGCATTTGTCTGTTGTATCGATCGCCTGCTTCTTGATTTACCTTTCTTGCTCAAACAGGAAGGAAAATTCTCCCTTCAACTTTTTTGCTACTTTTCTTTTCAGACGTTAATGACGCACTAGATGCTGCATAAGCTTCCTGCATATATAGTCGTTAAAACAAATATTGTCATAAGCATAGGAAGAGAAAAGCGACAAAAAAAAGAAGAAAGCCACCAACCTCAGTACTATTTATAACCGTTCCCGGAGGCTCGCTTTACCCCTGCGGAAGAGTTTTAACACTCACTACTGTACCCTTTTGAGGAATTCAAAAATCACCAAAAAAAAAAAAAAATGTCGTTTTCTTGTGCAAAAAGCTTCTTCAACCGGTTCTGTACCGATGGACTTCATATGGAGAGTGCTGTTGGTGGCAGCTTCTTCTCTAGTAATGATCTCTTACCATCACTTGGAGCCAGAATCAACCAGGAAAATAAGCTTCGACGACATATAATTTCGCCTTTCAGTCCCCGCTATAGGTGATGACCTTTGCCACACTTTGACTCAGATATTTTTTTGTATAATGTAGCTGCTGCAATTCTCTCATGGTGGTCTCATTTTTTCAGGGCTTGGCAGATGCTGCTTGTTGTTCTGGTCATTTACTCCGCCTGGATTTGCCCTTTCGAGTTTGCATTTCTGCCTTACAAGCAAGATGCGCTCTTTGTCTTCGACAACATTGTCAATGGCTTCTTTGCCATTGACATCGTTCTCACCTTCTTTGTTGCATATCTCGACAGCCAATCCTATCTTCTTATCGACAACCCCAAGAAAATCGCAGTCAGGTGAATATATAAATATTCTTTTGCAGCATTTGCTCATCAACTTATTTCATGAGTTCGACAAGAATCAACAATTCTGTCCTCCCTCCCAACTTTCAGGTACATATCTACCTGGTTTATTTTTGATGTCTGTTCCACCGCACCAATTCAGTCCATCAGCCTCCTGTTCACAAATCATAGCGGTGAACTCGGGTTTAAAATACTCAACATGCTCAGACTCTGGCGTCTCAGACGAGTCAGCTCTCTGTTTGCAAGGTCCATCACCATATTCTTAACAAATCTCACAATTGTTGTGGTGGAAGAAACATCATAATACTAACCAGCCAGTTTCCTTTCCTTCAGACTTGAGAAGGACATTCGATTCAATTATTTCTGGACGCGGTGCATAAAGCTCATTTCTGTAAGCCACCCACCAACTCATACTATATATATTCTCTCCTTTCTAAAGATCCCATCAAAGTGATTTGGATGATTAACCATTCTGGTGGATCTCAGGTAACCCTGTATGCTGTACACTTTGCTGGATGCATAAACTATCTGATTGCAGACAGATACCCTGATCCAAAGAGAACATGGATTGGTGCAGTAAACCCGAATTTCAAACAAGATAGCCTTTGGGATAGATACGTAACTGCTCTTTACTGGTCTATCACAACATTGACAACCACCGGTTATGGGGACTTGCATGCTGAAAACCCCAGAGAGATGCTCTTTGATATCTTTTACATGCTCTTCAACTTGGGATTGACTTCTTACCTCATTGGAAACATGACCAACCTTGTTGTCCACTGGACAAGCCGCACCAGAAACTTCGTACGTCGTCTTTCCTTAATGCCTCTCATTATTGCTCCAATTGATTTTTTCACCTCCTAAACAACTTCATAGTTCAAGTAGTAGCTAGAATATTCTAAAGGCCCCATTACTTTGGGGGCATTGAAAGTTTTCTTGAAAAATATCCTGTCTACCCCACATTTTTTATCAACATTAAAAAAACAAAATCAAGAGTTGATTTTCACTGTCACGTTATCCCAATTATATGGTAGTAGTATAGCAGCATACTAAATAACATTTATTCGATTACGAAATTATATTTTATTCAAAAGAAAGGGGGGATTTCTCGGGCCTGGGAGTAGCATGCTAAAGAAGCTTGCATTGGTTTTCTACAGAGAGACACAGTCAGAGCTGCTTCAGAATTTGCAACAAGAAATCATTTGCCCCGTCCCATACAGGATCAGATGTTGTCACACATATGTCTCAAGTTCAAAACACAAGGATTGAATCAACAAGAGACCTTAAATGGCCTACCAAAAGCTATCCGTTCAAGCATCGCACACCATCTCTTCCTCCCCATTGTTCAAAATGTCCCTCTCTTCGAAGGGGTTTCTCATGACTTCCTTTTCCAATTGGTAATAATATTCTTCACATGCCCTAATAGACTCGAGTACATTCTCATTCACAAGATGCTAATTCCATCTACTTTTCTCATAACAAGGTTTCAGAAATGGAGGCCGAGTATTTTCCACCCAATGAAAATGTAATTCTGCAGAATGAGGCTCCAACAGATCTTTATGTACTGGTCTCAGGCGTGGTGGTAAGCTGATTTTAGTCTTCCGTTACATATAGCATCCAAAACTTCTAAAGAAAGCCTACCTACTAACATTTCGTGGTTGCTGCTGCAGCGTTTCCTGCGCAATATTGATGGGTGTGAAAAGGTACGTTGTGTAATTTTGAAAGTTTTAACAGTCTATTTCGAACAAAGGACAAAAAGGTAATTCTAACTTCATATTCGGACATTGACCAGGTTCATGGAGAGGCAAATGCAGAAGAATCGTTTGGAGAGTTTGAAGTCATGTATTCTAGGCCACAACGTTTTACTGTTCGGACGACTAAGATTTCTCAAATACTCAGACTCGGCAGAACTTCACTGATGAACGCTATACAAGCTAATCCGGAGGATGGGCACAAAGTTGTGAACAATCTTTTCCAAGTAGGTACAATATTAGTCATACTAATTGAGAAAAAACAAATATTTTATGAGATTTGTCCTTCTTTTGCCCAAACAAATAACTGACAACCGATGCTTCATATCAACAGAAACTGAAAGGGCAAGAAAGCTTAGGGTTTGAAAACGCACAGAAAGATCCGGGGCTTAGAGGAAGCTGCTCACCCGAAGGGTATCCGTCGATGCAGGAAGTAATGGACTTACATTTCCCAGGACCAGAGGCTACAGAAAAGAGTGAAACAGACAAAATCAAGACTTGTAGCAGATCGGCAGTGGATTTAAATACGATGGCTGATCACGACGGGCATCTTGAGATGGTTAGTATTCTGCTGGAAGGTGGCGTAAATGTAAACAAACAAGATGCCAGTGGATGGACACCAAAAGCTCTAGCCCAACAGCAAGAGAACAAGAACGTGCATGACCTCTCACTGAGTTCTGAAAATAGAAGAAAATCAGATGAACACAGAATAGATTTAATCGAGCCAGCATCCGATGACACCAGCATGTATAGTCAAAGAATACACAGAAGAAAAGGCCCCCAATCTGTTGACTCCCACTTAAAAAAGGAACCCACAAACTCCTATCCAAGCAGATTTTGTTGTCCCACTGATGCAGGAGTGACTAAAATGATCAAGAAGAGAGTCACCATCCACATGAAGCTTCAACACAATAGTACGTCACAGAGGCAGCTTGGGAGGCTAATTATCTTACCTGATTCAATAGAAGAGCTGCTCAAAATAGCTGGTAAGCTTTGTTTGGACTTGAAGTAAAACTGAAAATTGAGAATTATAATTATTAGCTTAATAAATTTTGAATAGACACAATAACAATGCAAGCAAAGCCGAAATTGAAAGGAAAACTCAACCTTGAACAGGGATTGACAAACTATTATAATGAATGCATAGTTTCTTCCTCAAGCTTTATCCTCTTGTTATCCCAGCGGCTTGTGAAACTGCAGGTGAGAAGTTCGGCGGCTACAAACCTACAAAAGTCATTAGTGCGGAGAATGCAGAAATAGATGACATCAACGTCATTCGAGATGGTGATCATCTGTTTCTCCTTCATAATGAGTGTGAAAGTATGGGCTGCAATATGACCTAATTATTATTCAAAGGCAATGATGTAGAGATGCAGACGACTTGTAACTTTTAGGCAATGTATAATAAGTTGGTAACAAAAATTTGATTGCATCAGTCGGTGATTTTGAGTCTCCATAGCCAGCAATAGCACTGGAAAACTGGAGTCAATTACAAAAAGGTGGAATTTCACTCAATACTTTCTGATGGGCAAAGCCCCATCCAATAATTACTCAAAACATCCATTACAACAATACATCAAATAGTCGCTCCACAAGTATATGAATGTCCAAGAAAATATCTTTCTCCAAGCTTCTGAGGATGACAGAAGAAAGCAGATTTAATCGCTGATGCGCCGCACATGAAAAGAAACAAATTAAGCTATCCTTATACTTTTTCATAACCTGACTGTTCAGGTTCACTGCCTTTAGAAACAGCAAATGCTATTAGGACCATGTAGAAGATAAACCAGTCAGTCTCAAAAGCAATCCAGTCTGTGCCCGGAAGAAAATGCTTTAGTTGATCAGTTTATACATGCTTTCATTCGCATGAATCCTTCTGAGGTGACGAGTATCATTCCCTCTTAATAGTGCCTTCGATGGGAAAAGGATGAGCTTCTGTGTTAAAGACGAACTTATCCAATGGAATAACAGAGCTATCCCCAAACAGCAAGTACAAATACTTAAGTGTCTCGCCCAAAAAGAAGGTCTCCATCTTGTCTCTTCTATGAGGGGGGATTGAGGTAACATCATCCAGAGAACTGTATCCACCAGTATCAACTCTTGTGTATTTCTCAAATGCTTCAAAGATCTGCCAACCCCATTCGCGGTACCTGCAGAACTCATCAATTTGATCATTAATTAAAAGCAGCATAAATTTAGGGGGCACCCCCTCTCCATGTGTGTGTCTCTGCGTGTATGTCAGATTTGGACAACAAAACGTGAATTATACAAGAAAATGCAATGCATGAGAAAAAAAGAAGGAAAACATACTTTGGGTCTTCAGTGATACGAAACAAGACAAACAACGACTCTACAGTTTCAGGACGCAACAGATTATGACGATCAGCATGTTTGATTATAATGTCGTTTATGAATTTCGAACTCTTGTTCCCACCATCTAGACCTGCTTCAGAAAATTCCTGCTTCAACCAGAGCAAGATGTCAAATACCCGTACAACATAGGCAAAAAGTAAACGAAAGAATAAAGATAATAAATTAAAGCAAAAAATGACAACAACTTTAAACGGAGGAGAATAATAATATTATTACTCAATTTGGTGCACATATATACTTAATTCACCGAATCAGTGCTTCCGACACATAGGTCATACATATCCAACTAACCTCTGTATGGAAGTAAGCAATTTCTGGAGCAAGACCGGTAGAAGTTACAGAATACATCTCAAAACATGTTTTGGCCAGATCCTCTGCAAGCTTCAGATTCTCCAGGTCTTCAAACTTAAGCAAATTGTTGCTCATAGCTTTTTCCTTTGTAATGCCTTTAGTGGCACCAAGCGCAAGAGTACCAGGCAAGAAACAGACCTGAAAAAAAAAAGCAGTAAAAACAATTTACAACAAGGACTATTTCCAAAAGAGATAAAGAAGAGTCTTTGTGAAGATTACTGTAATGGCATAATTGCCTTTACCCATGGTACCATCAACATAAAACATACATTTATTAATAATTAGAACAAGGTTAAGTATATCTACATTCGATAAGTTGCAAGCATATCTTTATTCATCAGATATAATACTAAGTTTCATGCTATCGATGCAGTAATCTTTGCTGGTTAAAAGTTGGTATAAATCTAGTATCACTTAATGTGCTATGTTCCAGGAGGAAAGAATGTACATCCTGTATCTGGGTGAAAATTTTTATTCCTCTTGTAATTTCAACATGGATTGCTATACACAAATTACATGTTAGTCCGTTCTGGCTTCCAAAGACTTTTGATGAGGCTAAATTGAGCCAATTAAATCATACCAACCAACATGGAGCAACTTCCAAGAAAAGTAAGTCAAACATAACCAATGTGGAGCAACATCAGTAATGTCCAATTCACCAGCCATTTCTTAATAGTTGAACTACAAAGAATATACTAAGTGAGACCAGCAACGATTAGCACATTTGAGCTAGGTGAATATCAGGCAGTAGACGAAGTATTGCATACCAGGTGATCCATTTTTGGACTAAAAGCACCCTTATGTCCAAAAGGTAATTCGCCAACAAAAACCAATCCATTTGGGATTGATTTCCGAACAAGAAGGTGTCTAACACCCTTCATTGCTTCCTCATACATATCATGTAGATAAGTTGAATTACTATCTTGGCTTTTTCCCAGCTGAAGCGACACTTTGAGTAGGTACTCATAGTAACTATCACCACGAGATCCTAGTCTTATATTTTCTCCACTAAATTCACCAGATTGAGGGCTGCATTCAGTAAATAGAAAATAAGAAAAATAGTCATCAAGGGAAAAGGAAAATAAGAATATGATTAAATTATGGATTAAAGGTGAATCAATTTGAATTCAAAAGAGTGAGCTCATAAAACCATTTCTTCAATAAAAAGGCAAAGATCTTTCTATTGTCCAAAAACAACCCTTAAAAATGAGGCAGCTCATTGTAATTTTAAAAACTCTTGTAGTTTCTTGTGAAGTAAATTCAATCAAAGCATATTAAACCCCCCCTGAAAAAAAAAAAAAAAGAAGCCCCACAACAAAAGAAAAAAGACACTAGTAGTCTGAAATATGCAAGGTCAATACCTAATGTAGATAGGAACCAATCCTTCTACCTTTGGAAGAGTCTTCAAATGTTCCAAGACCTTCATGGCTTCCATGCTGTACTTTGGATCACCAGAAATGGCACTGAGATAATTGAACTCAAGCTGTAAAGTGGAAACTTCTGAAGTACTACTCAATCCATCAGGAGCTGCATGTGCTGAGGAATCATGTAGAATAACATCACTAAAGGGAATAGGAGATGGACTGGAAGTAAAAGCAGATAAGAGACGATCAGCCAAGTTCCTCGCGATTTCTAGATAAACAGTTGGTTTAGGCCCCATGTTTATCAAGTTGCTCCCTCCTTCCCCAATGCTTAAATGATATGCACTTAAAAGACCACCCAGAACACGTATGGTAGTTTCGAACAAATTGACTTGACCTTTCTTAGTAATCCTATCTAAAAGGTGCTTCTCAATCCATGAGCCTGCGTCAGAGACCACTTCATTAGCACCCATTATCATGGCAGTGTCAAGAGCATCCACAACAGTAGCACCAAGACCTCCTAACCCATCAACTCCCCGCTTGCTCATTGGCATAAGCTCATCATTACCCATTGCATATCCTTTATAGCCAGACCACGCATGAACAAAAGCCTCCTTAACACTTTCTTGCCTTGCTATCCATTTTAGCTTCTCAGTCTCAAGACCAACGCTACTATTACTACTTTTCTCATCAGGTGGTAATCGAGGAGGAAGCCTTGGTGCTCTTCTCAAAAATTTTCCCAATCTGCTGCCCCCATTTGTGACGACATTCTCTTCATTATTCTTAACACTTAATCTATCAGTTACAGAATGGGCAGGACTTGTATGTGTAAGCATAAGATATGCTAAACCAAATATCAGTAGTAACACTAAAAACTTCCCTGTACTACAACTTTGACAATCGCGCTTTACTTTACCAGTGAACAAGGTCTGAGTAATAACCTGGAGAACAAAATAAAATAACTGAGAGTGATATTCAAGCAAAGAATCTGCTATGTAAAATCGCTTAGAAAAGCCATTGATACAACAATAATTACTCACTTTTTTTAATAAGTTACAAACAAACCTGATGGGTCTTGAATCCCAAAATTTACCCTCCACCCTGTTCTTATTTAGAGAAGGTGTTCCTTGAGCTAGAGCTCATTGGCATAACACATTAAAACGTTGCAAAACTATACAAAAGGGAGAAAAGATAAAGTAACATCAAGTTCAGAGAAACTCAGATTAATTTGGGAACTCTGTTTGTGATTTTAGCCATCTCTTTTATTCTTGCCAATAACAAGCAAATTTACATCCACACTCACTTCATATTACTTTAAATTGTTCTTTTTCAAGATATTTTTCTCCTTAACAGAATGAAGCTTCTTTAATAGCTCTAAAATTTATTTTGCAATCAACAAATCTTAATTTTTGAAAACAACAATCGAGTATATAAACTTTTTAACTGACACTTGAAACTGCAACATGTCCACAAAATCACAAAAACAAGAGGTGGAGCACCATGGCACAAACTTTCACATGAGACTCCAAGACATACTATTTGTTTAGAGTAATGCTAGACATCCTCCCATAACTCCATTGTGTCCATCCAAAATTGACATGGCTTTTACAATTAGCATTGGATCAAAATCTAATAGTGATTATCACAAATTCACTGATGATTTTAAAAGTCACATTAGTTTTGAGGGGACACAAGGGGGACATGGGGAGGGGAGGACGTCTAACATTACTCATTTGTTGAAGAAAAAAAATCCTCAAAAGTTATCTCTTTTGCCTTGATAATTCATTGATCGTATATGCAGACATATCAAACCAAAGTTACTGTTAGCTGAGACCAACAAATGAATTACGTTGAATGGGGAGCAGCCAATCCCAAACAGTCCTGGTAACGGTTTATCTAGCTTCAATGAATCTTTATAATCATTAGTTTCAATAACAATTCAATAGAAAAACCCGAACCCTAGGCCCATCTCACCCTTCCGCTTTAGAGGAGCTGAGTCCTAATACTGAGCTACAACATAGTGTTCCAAATCTAATAATGCTATCAAATAATCGGAACAATTAAAATGTTATCAATCTCCAAATGCAGTTGACTTCAATTCCACAACAATTTCACTCCAATTTCTAGAAAATGCAATGTGCACCGAATTATGAAACGTACATACACAATTCAATAACCAAAACTTGAACAAATCAAAGGTCACTAACTACCACACCAGAAAGTCTTAATTCAAGCTAATAATACACCATTATTTGACATAAGTATCATAAACCAAACTCGAAAATCCCAAGAATGAACCGAATTCAAAAGCGAACAAGAAGAAGCGCGAAAAGAAACTGAGATCTCAAAACCTTGAAGAAGGATCGGTGGCGGAACTTGGCGTTGTCGTAGTGTACATCTTTCATAGAGTAAGGCAGAGGCTTCGACGACATAGCTGGATCCAGATCACCGGCTGCGGTTCCGTGATCTGCTCCGCTCAGCTCTACGTCGGAGGCTCGGATGCACTCACTGTCTGAGAATTTCGGATCGGTTTGACCGGATCCCGATATAAAAATTTCCCGAGAAAGAGAGGAAATTCAAAGCGCGGAATTCGATTCCCGGGAAAATGCCTTTGAGCTCGAAACTCTGTTGTTCGGACTTTGGCTTTCGATTCCAAGTCAATTGAGGTTGGCCAGGTGTTCATACGGAACCTTCTCACCATTAAGGTTTTAGCCTTTTTTTTTTTTTTTTTTTTTTCTTTTTTTTTTTTAATATTATTTATAAAAATGATTGTGACATCCGAACTTTTATTATAATTTTTTTAGAAATTTACATGACAGTTCATCTTAGTAGATAAATCATTTATACCATCTAGTTATAGCATTCCAAATAAAAGAGTCAAATGTTACTTTTATCTAAAATGACTCTTCAAATGTTTAAAAAAATCCCTACATTGGATTAGCCAAAAGAAAATATAAAATAGATATTTGATTGGAATAGTTAAAAAAAAAAAGCTAAATATAGCCACACTGTTCAAGAGAGCTAATTTATTTTTCATTGTTTATCTCACCTGTTTTCTCTTTTTTTCCAAATTTTTTCCTACTTTTTCTCTGCATGTTCTCTTTTTCCCATTTTTTCTCTCACATGTTCTTTTTTTCTCAAAACTCTTCTTACTTTTAATAATATTTTAATAGAATAGATAGAAATATAGCTAATCGAATGTAGAGACATTTAAAAATGACTTAGCTAAACTAGATAAAAGTGAGTTTTGAAAAGCCATTTTACATAAAAATATGGCTCCTCCATTGGGAATGCTTTTACTAATTTAAAAAGACAACCTCTACAATTAGGTTCATTCTGATAACACCAATTTTGCCGTCTTTAATTATTATGTGACAAATCATTAATTTAAGAAAAATGTAAAAAATAAAAGTGGGAACAATCACACCAAATCAGAGAAAAAAAAAAACCCGTAGCTGGACAGTCTAGCGAGACTCACACGTGGGTTTGGCCAGACCCACGTCGTGGGTCTCGCCGGACCCATAGACCCACGCCTTGGGTCTCTGGACCCAGAGTTATGGCCAGCGGTGAACGCCTCAAACCCCGACATCCGTGATCTGCCCCAAAACCCGTTTCTAATGCCTCAAAACCCATTTCTAATGCTTCAAAAACTCATTTTTTGATTTAAAACTAAAACCTAAAGGTGAAAGGTTAACCCTTTAGGGATTTTATCACCCTAAAAATCAAGTGTATTTTGGTCTAACTTATTTTTGTGCATTTTTTTTATGTTTTTGCTTATGTGTCGGTTATTGATTGGGGGCTATAAAAAGAATGTTATCAGGATGATCCTAATAAAAGGTTTTCTCATTTAAAAAATAGAAATGTTTGAATCTAATAAAAACTCAATATTTTGCCTATAAAAATCCATGTGGCAAGATGTCACATCATCTTCTAATTTTAATAAAAAAGACAAAACAAAAAGAAGATGATGTGGCATCTTGCCACATGAATTTTTATGAGCAAAATATGGAATTTTTTATTAGATTCTAGCATATCTCTTTAAAAAATAGGGGTAATTTTACTTTAGACCTCCCACAAATTTTGAGAAGCTCCCAACTTCAAAACTTCTTAATTTAGACCGTTGAACTTTAAATTGCAGTCAATTTGAACCCTCCATCAGATTTAGCTCTAAAAAGACCAAAATATCCTTGATTTTTTTTAAAAACTTTTTAATTTTTATTTATTTATTTGGAATTAATAGTAAATTTGAAATTTATAAAAAAAGCAGGGGTATAAATATCATTGTTCACTTTTAACATTTAAAATCTGACGGGGGGTTCAAATTGATTGCAATTGAAAGTTCATGGGTCAAAATTAAGAGGTTTTGAAGTTTGGGAAGGTTTCTCAAATTGCTTACTAATTCAGGAGTATAAAGTAAAGTTACCCCTAAAAAAATATGAATTTCTTTTGAGTTATTGGAGAATATATAAGAATATAATAGAATTTTTAAGATTTCTATCAAATTTTAATAATTAATAATTATTTTATTATATTATCATTTGTTACTTTTAAAATAAGAAAATATAATAAATATTAAGTTGGTAAAGATGATAAATACTGATATAGCAAATTTGAAAATAATATTTAATTTGAAAGTAAATAGTCAGCTAATTAACAATGCTGAAACTTCAAAAAAAATAAATAATAAATAAATAAATAATAAATTCTAACTATTGTGGTGTAAATGGTCAATGAAATTTTTAACATTCATCATTGGTCATTCTGAAGGTTGGTATGCCTTGCATAGTGTTCAAGAATCGGCCGAACAGAATCATGTTTAAGCGTTCAAGTTGGAGCCGAGCTTTGAACCTCCGTTTGAATTGGGCTCAGAAATTCCTTGATTTAATTGTAAAGGCTCAAGAAGATGATGAGGGAATTCATAGCCATTGATCTGATAGAGATTAGCCACTTAGATGTATTCATTAATTGAATATGGTTAATAGGGCTTTGACCAAAAAGCTAATTTTGAGGTTGCTCAAACCCCACTGCCTTGATTGAGGCCAAGAATTATCTGCAACTTTCAGATTTGGGAAAGAGCCAAGAAAGGGATTGGAACCTGGCAAAGAAAGGATCCAAATTAAGGTCCCCCTTTACTGTTGAGGGCATTGTGTTTTTATAATACCCTCCCACAGCCATGAGGCCCTTGAGAAGGGCAATGCTTCCAAAAAATTCTTGTTTTTGAGGGATTTCCCCCTGCAGAAGGTCTTCTTCCTCAAGCAGTTTCAACCCATGCTTGACAAGGAGGGCTTTGTCTTGGTATAATTAATATGAGTAGTGAGTACTATATTATATGCATCATTTTTTATTATTATTTAAAACAAAATTTAAATCTTTTGAATGAAAACAATGTTTTCAATTCTCTTAAATTTTAAGATTTTTTATTTTATTTTATTTTATTTTAGGGCATTTGGAATGGGTAAGAGGGAACTAAGTAGAATAGAAAGAGAGAAAAAGGAACATAAATCAATGGGGTCAGGATCAAGAAGAGAGATCTCAAGGGAGACACTACTTGATTAATACTTATACAATACTTATACATTTGATTAATGCTATACTTGCAAGTCTTTTATATCTTTGTTAGTACATGGTTGGAGACACGTTAACCGCTAAGAAAGATTTTAATACCCTCTAATAATCACATGTTGACACGTATTAACAAGTTGTAAAATAATTATCTGATGGTAATTTTTCCTATCTAATACTCTACTTAGTAATTATCTAGGCAAGTCATCCCACTACTTTTTAATTTTAATTTTTAATTTTTAATTTTTAATTTTTAATTTTTAATTTTTTTTTTTTTTGGGTAAGTACTGTACACAACTTCTATATATGCATGGCTTCTTTGTCAGAGTAAACCTCCATGAACCTTCCTCCTATGTCTTTTGTATTTGGTTAAAAAAATAAAAATAAAATGTAACATTAGAAACTACCACTATCTCAGTGCAAATATTGATGTGAATTAGCTCTTGTTAAAAAAAAAAAATCAAAATAATAAATTAACATGTCACATTAGCATAGTAAAATAATGGTGAAATAAAAGTGTGATTTATATCAATTTTTTTTTTTTTTTTTTTTTTTATTTTAAAAAAAATGTTATGGTAGGGGGTGACTTTTAGTTTGTAGGGCATCCCCATGCTATGTAGTCCCATTAATTGTGCAAATCAAGTCTTGTATCCCAATCATCAATGTTGGTTAAACTTAAAATATACATATACCCAAAACCCCAGTTTTCAAAGTGGTTAATTAACTCCATAAATCCCAAAGTATATATATATATATATATATTAGTCAATTGAAAATTACAGATTAATCCAATAGCCCTGACCTTCAGAAAAGTTGAAAACCATTGAAAGTCCAAATCTTCTCTTTCCTTTCAGAATTTACACCCACAAATGCACCAAAACCACTCAATCTCTCAGCTCTCATGGGTTTCAACAAAAACTTGAACAACTTCTTGGCCGCCATTCTCTTCCTCTTTCTCCTGATCATCACCCCCACTTCCCCTTCCCCTTCCTCCCCCCATGAAATCCAACCCAAAGCCCCGCCGGCCGCCATTCACGGCCCCCCGGCGGAGTTCCGAGTGTTCCACCACAAGAACACCAACACATTCTTCTTAGACAAAGAAGAAGAGCTCATGAGCAAGAAGAAGAGGATGATCAGCAGAAGGAAAATCCCGAAAAGAAAGAAGATGAAGAAGAACAGGATCAAAGCCGCCAGGCCTTTCTCAGTGATGCTTCCAAAGGGTTTTGTCCCTCCCTCAGGTTCATCTCCTTGCCACAATGAATACCCCACATCCGTCTCCTACTGCGAGCTCTCCACCACAAAACCATAGAGTTTTTATCATCTCTTTGCACTTAATTTCTTTGTATCTTTCTTGGTATTCTTGTTTAGATGATGATGATCTTGGGTAACTCGGGTGATCTTAGTCAAAACAATCATTATAGATGTTCTTTCTTTGAATAGTGTAATTCTTGCATATTACATTTTGTAGAAATGATATGTTTTTTTCCCACAATTTTCTTTTGAAGAGGAAAAGAATATAGTAAGATAGATTTTTGATCAGCAGGCTCATAAGGGTATTCTTTCTTTGTATGAATTAATTATCAGCAAATATTAATTAGAGAATTTTTGGGACCATGCCATTTTGACTTTGGAGAATTTATTTTTTGAGTAATGAAAAATTGCATTAATGGAGTGGGAATTTTGACATTTTAGAAGCTGAGATGTCTGTTACGTAGTTTGACATCCTAGTATGTTTTTCCTTGCTCCTTCGAATTTAATGGAAGTGGACCCAATATGTTTGTGTGGCTCAAAGGTGTAGCCAAAAAATACAGCAGGATGAAAAGCACGTGAGTTTGCATCGTTGATGGGGCTCTTCTTTCACGGGCCGGCTATTGACATTTTCGTAGCGTGTACTCCATGCATGCAATGGGGAGGCTCACTTTGCTATGTGTTTGCACAAATCTATAGGATCTATATATATATATATATATATATATATATATATATATATATATATATATATATATAAGCTTTGTTTGGTAGGTGAGAATGTCAAAGTCTCCTTCCCGTGGTGCTTGTCTTGCCATGTGAGCTTTTGAATGGATGCTGCCCACTCGGCATTGATTAGATAAGTTAAAAAGTTGATGTTGTTTAGTAGGTTATTAATTAGGGTGCGTTTGAAATTGCGATTTTATATAAATAATTTGTGTTTTTAAAAGATATTGCAAAACGTAAAATGTTTGGCATTGCAATTTAAAAAGCACTTAATCTAGAATATGAAAAAAAAATTCGATTTTAATAAGCAAGCTAGGGGATGCTGATTTGAAAAAACGCGAATTTAAACCAAAATAATGATTTCGCATAACAAATATTTGATAAAAATGTATTTTTTAACATGTTTTATCAAAAGCCTTTGTGATTTCAAAAATACATTTTTTAAAATTGAATTTATTGAACCCGCAATCCCAAACAGACCTTTAATGGTTTGATAGTGAAAATTAATATTTGAATCAACACACATTTAAAAAAAATAAGGGGAAAGTCCAGATAACCCTCTCAAACTACCACTCAATTGACAATGTTCCTCTCAAACTTTCAATTGTGACAATGTCCCCCCTAAACTACAAAAAATTGTCAATGTTCCCCCAATGACGAAATTACCCTTAGTAAAATTTAAAAAAAAAAACTAAAATTTCTAGAAAAAACCTAAAACTAACCAAAAAAAAAATCCAAACGTTGGCCATTTTTTTAAAAATCAATTTTATAAGAAAAAAATTAAAAAAATTTCGATTTTTTTTTTTTTTTTATAAAAATTGAAAATTTTCGTTTTTTTAGTTTTATAATTTTATTTAAATAAAAATTTATGTTTAAAAAAAATAAAATTTTCGTTTAATAAAATGAAATTTTTTGTTTTTTTTTTTAATATTATTTTTAAATTAAAATTTTTCGTTTTTTAAAAAAACTCATTTTTTTTTTGAATTTATAGGGGTATTTTTGTCTTATTGAGAAATCTATAGGGGTATTTTTGTCTTATTGTTAGTCTTGTAGGGGACATTGACAATGTTTTGATAGTTTTGAGGGGATATTGTCACAATTGAAAGTTTGAGGGGACATTGTCAATTGGGTGGTAGTTTGAAGGGAGTATGTGGACTTTACCCAAAAAATAAATAAATAAATAAATAAATAAAAATCAATAGTTGATTTTTAGTGTCATGTCATTCTAGTTGTATGACTGTTGGTATTGATTTTTTTTTCCTTTCCTTTTAATAGAAGCTGATTAAAGGGTTAATGAGTACTACTCTATTAACTTAATGAGATGAGAGTTAAGTATGCAGCTTTACTCAAAAGTCAAAGTTCTTCGGATGAAATTAGTACATGCCTTGAGTAATAACTAGTATCAACATTAACGAGTTATAATTGGTTCTTTCAAAACGGTTAAAATTTCAAACAGTGGTATGTTCGTTTATTTCGGCGTAAATTTTTTTTTGAAATTTTTGTGTTTAGTGAGACATAAAATATTGATAAATTTGAAAATATTTTCGGTTGACCAAAGAAAATAATCTTCATGAGGGGCAAAATGATTTACGATTCTTATCTATGTAAATAATTTTCTGCCACTTTCTTACACTCTGGCCAAGCAATTCTCAAATGACCCCTTATGGGGGCTTACTTGTCCAAATAAGTATCAGGCTGTCCGAACACCTCCATAGGTAGGTGTGGTCCACAAGGATGCTCTCAGCCTCTCACAATTGCTTGCCCCAATTGAAAGTAATATGGACAAATAATTATACAAATCTTAATCCTAACCTTGAAAGCTTTTTATTCTTATACACTTTTTTCATATTATATGAAAATCAGATCCTTAGCATTATTATTTGTTAACTTAACTTCCTTAGCGAAAAAAAAGAAAAAATTATAAAGAGAAGCTTAAGAAAAAAATAAAAATAACTTCACTTAGAACTTCTGAACTACCAAGCGTTTTGAAAAAACTTTTCAAATTTCAAAAACTCTCAATTTCACCCTTTGAACTTTCTATTTGATGCAATTGACCCCCCCTTCTGTCAATTTTTGCAGTTAAACCATAACGGAAACCACTAAACAGACCAAATTACCTTTCAATTTTCTTTAATTTTATTTTAAATTTTAAATTAATGTTAAATTTGAAATTTTATAAAAGTTTCAGGGGTATAAAAGTCATTTTATCACTTTTAACGTCTAAAAATTGACGGAGGGGAGTAAATTGCATTAAATTGAAAGTTCGGGAGTAAAATTGAGAGGTTTTGAAATTTAAGGGAGTCTTTTCAAATAGCATGATACTTCAAGGATCCTTGGTGAAGTTTTTTTTTTTTTTTTTTTTTTTAATTTTTTTTTTTAAATAGGAGACCCCTGAACTACTACGCGATTTGATAAGTCCCAAAACTTCAAAACTTCTTAATTTAAACTCCTGAACTTTCAATTGTAATCAATTTGAACCCTTCCGTTATATTTAGCCGTTAACTTTTAAGAGCATTCCCAATAGAAGAACCAAATATTACTTTTATTTAAAATGGCTCTTCAAATATTTAAAAAACCCCCTACATTGGATTAGCCAAAAGAAAATGTAAAATAGATATTTGATTGGAAGAGCTAAAAACAAAGTTAAATGTAGCAGGACTTTTCAAGGGAGCTATTTTATTTTTCATTGTTTCTCTCACATGTTTTCTCTTTTTCTCAAATCTTTTCCTACTTTTTTTCTACATGTTCTCTTTTTCCCAAAAATTTTTCCATTTTTCGCTCACATGTTCTCCTTTTTTTCAAAACTTTTATTACTTTTAATAATATTTTAATAGAATAGATAGAAATATAACTAATCGGATGTAGAGACATTTAAAAATGGCTTAACTAAACTAGATAAAAGTAAGTTTTTATAAGTTATTTTACATAAAAATATGGCTCCTCCATTGGGAATGTTCTAACCACAATACCTAAAAAGATCAACATATTCTTGATTTTCATTTTTTTTAATTATTATTATTTTTTATCTTTAAAGCAAAAAAGAAGAAGAAAAATAAAAAAAAGACCCGTGGGTCAGCATACCCACAGCTGGGTTTGGTCAGGACCCAAACGTGGGTCAACAAACCCACGCGGGTCTCTGGCTGAGACCCAGCCGTGGGCCAGCATATCCACACGGGTCTCCTAACCCACGCGAGTTTGGCCGTGACCCAACGTGGGTCTGCTTACCCATTGCTGGGTCCCGACCAGACCTAGCCGTGGGTCTGTTGACCCACGGTGGGTCCCGACCAGACCTAGCCGTGGGTCTGTTGACCCACGGTGGGTCTCTGGTTGAGACCCAACGTGGGTTACAAGGCTAGAAGCTTTTTTTTTTTTTTTTTACTTTATTTATTTTTTAATTTTTTAATTTGGAATTAAGGCTAAATTTGAAATTTTATAAAAAAATTAGGGATATAAGCATCATTGTCTCACTTTTAGCATTTAGAATCTGACAAAAGGGTTGAAATCGACTATAATTGAAACTTCAAGCGTTCAAATTGAGAAATTTTGAAATTTTAAGGGGCTTATCAAATTGCATAGTAATCTAGGGTAAAGTGAAAGTTAGGCAAAAAAATATTACGAAGAGAAAGAGATGACAAGTTAATTCGCTCATACAATCTCTACCATCTCCTGCCCCAAAAACAAAACCCCCATCTTTCTCATTCCAATCAAAACGTCCACCCAGAGTTTGCTGACATTTGCTTCCAATTGCATGCATGTCTAAGCCAAGCCCCGAAGGTATACTCTCTCGCTCGTAATCATTCATCAACCAAACCGAAACAAAGAAGACAAAAAAGAAATGTCACTGAGAACAACCATCAAACACCTCCACTGCCACCACGTCCACTGCCTCCTCAAGCCCCGCTCATCCTCTCGCTCTGTCTCCTCCCTCACCACCCACCACCCACCACCACCACCACAACACCAGAGTCTCCAAAGCCAAGACCCATACGCACTCCTGAAGGAGGACCCAATCCAAATCTGCTCGTCCCTCTGGGTCAAGACCTTCTCGTCCCCACCCAACGCCACCTTCCCCAACCTCACCGGGTTCCTCTCCAAGCTCGACCTCTGGGTCCTCGCCTACCAGCGCTCCTGCGCCCACGTGACCGGCACGTTCCCTCCCCGCAACGCCATTCACTTCCACGTCCTCTCCGACCTGCTCTCCCTCCGAAACGCCGTCGTCCGCGGCCAATTCCTGTGGAACAGGAAGGCCCAGCAGTACATTCGGAGCCCCAACGAGAAGCCCTTTACCAAATTGTTCTCTAAACGCAAGCTCCAGGCGATTCTTGAATCCGACGAGCCGTGCTTCCAGGACCGGGTCGTTCAGGAGGTCTTGTTGATGGTGTTGGAGCCGGTTTTCGAGGCCCGGTTCTCGCCGAAATCGCACGCGTTTCGGCCCGGTCGTAGCGCTCACACTGTGATTCGGACGATTCGGAGTAACTTTGCTGGGTACTTGTGGTTCCTGAAAGGAGATTTGAGTGAGATTTTCGACAATGTGGACGGGAATGTGGTATTGAATTGTGTTGAAAAGGCCGTGAAGGATAGGAAAGTGTTGGGTTTGATCAAATCGGCGCTTAGAGGACAGGTTCGAGATCGGTCACAATCAAAAACTGAAGATAAAGAAGAGACGAGGAAGAAGAGGAAAAAGAAGGCGCCTAAGAAGAAGAAGATTCTCAACGAGAATGAGCCGAAGCCGGACCCTTATTGGTTAAGAACTTTCTTCAATTTTGCGCCCAAAGAGGCTGCCAAGGTACCCTCTTATGGCTATTGTGGAATCCTTAGTCCTTTATTTGCAAATGTGTGTCTTAATGAATTGGATCACATGATGGAAGATAAAATAGTTGATTTTTTTAGGCCATCTAAACTTGATTCGATATGGAAAGATTCGATTGATGATGGTTGTCATAACCCGGCTTGGCCGGAGTTTGTTCCATCTGCTGGGAAAGAGAAAACTAGAAAAATGGATTATATACGATATGGGGGTCATTTCTTGATTGGGATACGGGGGCCGAGAGAGGATGTGGTGCAAGTTAGAAAGGAAATCATTGAGTTTTGTGAGAGCAAATTTGGGTTAAGGTTGGATAATTCGAAGGTGGAGATAGAACACATTACCAGGGGTATACAGTTCTTGGATCATATAATTTGTCGCAGGGTGATACACCCGACACTGCGATACACTGCCACTGGGGGTAATATCAGGAGTGAACAGGGTGTAGGTACTTTGCTTTCGGTTACTGCTAGCTTACAACAATGTATTCGCCAATTCAGGCGGCTTGAGTTAGTTAAGGGTGATAAGGATCCTGAGCCACTGCCTTGCAATCCAATGTTGTATTCAGGTCAAGCTCATACAAATTCCCAGATGAATAAGTTTCTTGAGACCATGGCCGATTGGTACAGATATGCTGATAATCGCAAGAAAGTTGTTGGCTTTTGTGCTTATGTGATTAGGAGCTCTTTGGCTAAACTTTATGCTGCAAGGTATAGACTAAAGTCTCGTGCTAAGGTGTATAAGATAGCTTCACGTGATCTTAGCCATCCACTGAGGGAGAGCAGTAACAATTCAGCTCCTGAATATTCAGATCTTTTGAGGATGGGACTCGTTGATGCTATTCAAGGTGTTCAGTTTTCTCACATGTCTTTGATTCCATCATGTGATTACACTCCATTTCCAAGGAACTGGGTCCCAGCTCATGAGAAGGTGTTGCGAGAGTATATTAGACTGGAAGACCCAAAATTCTTCTGTGACATTCATAAATCAATAAAACGGCATGGTTTAAGTTTGCCTCAAGATGAGATATCTGAGATTCTTTGGGACTATAAAACGCTTGGGGTCTGGAGCCGTCAGTCCAATGATGAAGATAAAACAGGCGATGGTTTGGAGAAGGTGGATGAGGCACTGTGAATGAATTAGGTTATGGATGTAAAGAAGAAATTTTGAATCTTGAAATTAAACTTAATGGAAAGTTGGCTATGGTGGGAGTTCCTTTTGATATGGTCATGGGGCATCATCCATCTTCATTAATACTTGTCAACCGCAAACACTTGGACACAAAAGTTATCAGACTAGATGGCTAAATACAGTACATGATTGACACTTCAATACCCTCTCAGAAATGAATTTGCAGTCATTCTCAAGTGATTGTCTTTCACCAAGAAGGAATTTGTCCATAAGGTGGAAGTTATTGAAATGAGAGTGTTGATATGGAAACTAGCAGGACAAGGACGGACTTGAAATGATTACACTCATGAGTAGTGAGCAGTGGCACTAACTGGGGAACTAGATGAGATTAGATTTTATAGAATTTCTTGACTCATGCAGTAGACAAGAATGACTGCTCCTGAAGGGATTGATATGTTTCAAGCTGAATGTGCTAGCTGAGAAAAGAGGAAGGCTAAGGACATGGCCGAGATAGCAAAGTGGACTTGCCTGCATATAAAATTACAGGAAAGTTCCCAGAAAAAAGGTAAACAACCTTGAGAATAATTTCTATAAGATCTTGGTACAAATCAAGCTCTTTGTGCCCTCCAATGAGAGATTGACACGTCAGCATAGAACAAGAAAAGCAAATGTTACCAAAAAACCGGATCTCACCTCTTTTATCACTATCTACGGAAAAAAAAAAAAAAAATCTTCCCCATTTGCCTAATCTCTCACCTTTCTTGTGAGAAAAATCGCACAGCTCAGGCCGAACACCAGTTGAGAATGAGATGAGTGAGACAAACCCAAGCGCAGGCCACTTGTATACAGGCAAGCCACTCCAAGAGTCATGCAAAACCACGTTCCATATGGCGCTTGTCACTCACTGTTGCCATTCCACATACATATGGCAAATCCTCCCGGACCAACGACCTCCTCTTTCATACTAAAACCTTGTCTTTCTTATTCTTTGCTTCTCCCAAATTCTATGCTCAAACGAATTTTCTCTCCCACTCTTCACCCTTTTTCTCTCACCCAACTAAATTGCTTTTTCTCTCAACCATTTTCCCTCAACCCATTCACTCCCTTAAGGTCTTGGCCATGGCTGGACGACCCTCAAGACCTGCACCGCGTTCTCATGAGTACACTAACGTTTGGCCTAGGCGGCTTTCGGTAGATGGTGAGAGATTAGGCTTTTTTTTTTTTTTTTTTGCTTTTTTTGTTCTAAGCTGATGTGTCAACTTCTCATTGGAGGGCACAAAGTGCTTGGTTTGTGCCAAGATCTTATAGAAGTTATTCTCAAACAATCTCATGTAAATGCTGAAAAACATCATGTGAATGTGTTTCCTCACGATGATAGTAGACTGTCTGTTTTGGCATTAACAATCTGTGTTCTTTTTTGATGTTATAGTGCTTGTGGAACCATGCAGGTTTGTGCCTAATCCTGCTTAGAGAAGACTTGGTAAAGATGAGCATTTTTTGCTCAAATTTGATTGGCTTATCGCTGGTAAGGCATGCTTTCTTTCTACATGTACGCCTAAACTTAAATGGTTTAGTACTTAAAAAACATTTCATAAGAATAACAGCTTATTTCAGAATTTATTTTTACATTATTAATTTTTCCTCTATTTGGTGGTGCATCCAAAGTTTTTTGATTTGGGTGAGGGATTCAAAACCTAACTAACGTTAGGTATTGCATGAGTCATCCAAATCCTCTGAGATTGCATCAGGCATTTGTTGCTTTTGCATTGTAGCTATGGGGAGTGAGATAATTTTAATATCATCGTATTACGTGGTAAACTACTTTTTCCCAAGGGTGTCTCTCAAACTACCCTGAAAACCAATCATCCCATGCGGTTTTTCATGGTTTTGAAGCTGCACCCTGGAACAGAAACTATCAGAGAATGAAGCTTCCATAATCCAAAAAATAAAGGATTCTCGATTTAGGCAATTTATATCTGACAGTTGATATGTGTTAAAATTTCCAATTGAGTGGGAAGAAAGAAAATGATCCTAAATGTATGTGAACTAGAAAGAAATAGTTTTATTGCAACAGCATCAAAATCTTAACTTCTACTTGCTTACTACATAGCGTTCCAAAGGATTCATGGAAACCAAATGGATGCTATAGAACTTTTCTTGTCTAAAATAACCATATAAGAATCTCTAAAAAGAGAAACAGTTGAACTTCAGCCTCCATAAACCCCCACTACATTATTCATTATGTAAGGCCTTATTCTAGATTTTTCTTCTTTCTTTTTTCCCCTTAGTGGATACCTTAAAATCCTTGATGATAAGAGTTCAGTTTTTGCTCTCCTGACCCTTAGCCTTATCATCTTCGAGCTCAAATGCTGCAACTGGGAATGCGCGACTCAGGCCGCCGGGAACCGCAAACACAACCTTGTCTGAAGAAGGATCTTGAAGGTAGATCTCGCAAATTGCTACCCAAATGATCATCTCCCTCACCTTGACACCAGTAATATTCCTTAGCCTGCCATTTTCAATGAACATCGTGATCTCGGCATCATAAGAGACAGTCTTAGTGATGCGCTTAAACCTATGCTCCTTCTTGCTCTTCTGCTTCATCCATACAAACCCGGAGGAACGGTCATGGCCTATCTCCTCGATGTCCAGCGGTAAGAGACCTTTAGGGAGAGAGAGCCCCTCCAGCAGTTCATGAACTTTTTGCTTGCTGAGAGCTGCACCATGGTAAATCTCTGCCTTATCTCTATAAGACTCAATCATTTGAGATCCCTTCACTTGAGTTTCCATTTTTGGGTTTGAGTTTTCTAGTGAAAAATACTGGTGATGAGGGGAATCAAGTGCTGGTTGTAAGCGGGGAGGGATGGGGCTTTATATGCATAACTATTGTACTTTGTTGTTTGGCATGCATTTAAAAATTAGCTTTGTGATTTGGTAAGGTTTGTAGATTTCTAGCAAACTAAATGTTGGAAATTTATTATTTATTTTTTTATTTTTATAGCACAAAAGGTATTTTGGCTAATCTGCTTGAGGAGAAAAATGGCTCATATTAGCTTATACCATTTGGCTGATCTACTAGAGATGACCCTCTCTCTACTTGTGAAATTCCCTTCTACCTTGTCAAAGAGTACTAGCATGGTTGTTTGGTTTATGTAGGCAGTAAATAGAGTGGGAAGTGAGATGATGTCCACAATTTAGTTATGTTTCCCTTTCATAGCCAACAATGCTCTCATGAGTATATTGACTTATTTACTTCGAATATTTAGTAGGATCGCCGACCCTATGCTATGAGAACCCAAAATTAAATGTTCAAGATCCATCTAGCTGGTTTGGTGCCACTCTTAAATCTTATTGACTAATGTCCTGTTGGGTGCCTAACATTGTTGAATTGGCTGTGAAACCAATCCTAAATGCTCCCAAGGTCCTTGTTACTCTAGCTAGATCATCAATATCTACCGGAACTCCGACAGCTATTGGAGGGACCGTGTCATATTAGAGCATTCCAAATGAACTAGCTAGTTTTTAACTAAAATTTGGCTAGAAAACTAACGGTTTTTGGGCACCCCACATCAAACTTCCGAAATCTTTCTCAACTCTATTTAAATATTTTTCTGTGTTCAATACTTTATTCTTGGGCTAAGTAACATGTCACTCAGAAATATGATGATCATTGTTGTTGAAGGTTCATGCAAACTTATATCAGTCATTGCGCTTTAATTTGATCTTGTTTTATTTTGTCTTCTACATTTTTTTTCTTTTTTTGAAGAAACTTCACAAAATCTCCCTAAACTTTCACCTTTTTCTGAAATTATCTCTCCAAAATTTAAAACTCTTAATTTAAGGTATCAAACTTTCAATTTTTTACAACGTCCCCCTCCGTTAGGTTTTTTCATTAAATCTTGTCAAATTTTCAAAATATCTTTTATTATATATATATATATATATATATATATATATATATGCAAAGATTCAGGCGGAGGTATTTTTTGCTAATCTTGCTAAATCCTAACAACACCTGAATCTTTGCAATTTTCTATAATAAAAAAATAGGGGTATTTTAATAGATAGAAAACATTTAGGGGGAGAAACCCTAAGCCTTGTAAAACTCTAAGGCCCCCTCCAGAGCCCCGCTGCCTCAGGGGAGGAGGGATGCCCGTTGCCTGCATCCCTCCTCCCTTCCTTGCTTCCCGATTTTTGTTTTAGGTTTGTTTCTGTCTTTGGTGTTTTCTGTTCTGTTGTGCTTATGTTCTCTCTCGGTGGGTACTGCTTTTGGGGGTTTTCACTCAAACTTTCCCCCTTCCTGTTTGTTTGTGTGTGCTGCCGATCTCCTCCGCGCTAGCTTCGCTGCTCACCGCTCGCTGTCGGGTCTTTTCACGCGCCCCTCCCGTGCCAAGCTTTTTGTGCCACCTTCCGCCGCGGTTTCCGGCCAGTTCGCGATTGGCCTCCTCCGGTTGCTATGACCCGCTTTGAGTGTTTTTCGCATTTATTTTCCTGTTTTGTTGTTTTTCTGTTTTGTATTTCCTTTGAGTTCCCCTGTATTTGGTTTTATTTGCTGTAATTTCTTTTCCTGCATTAGTTTTATTGTTCCATTTATTTCCCTGTATGGTTTTATTTATGCTTGTAATAAGGCTTTCTCCTCCTACTTTGTTGCGCCCGGTTGCTGCCTGATATTATTGGTCCAAACCTTTGGGTTGTGGATGTGAAATTTATCCTAACTTTCGAGTCAAGGAGGATGAGTATCGGCTTGTGGGTTTTGCTCTCAAGGCCGAGGAATAAGTATCGGCTTGAGAGTTTTGCTCTCAAGGCCGAGGAATAAGCGCTACCTATGCATTAGATGGTGTCTGTTTGATGCAGATCTGAGTTTTCAACCTGATATTTAGTCATAGGTTAGCGGATGTTGTGTTTTGATTGATTTGGTCTATTGTTGATGACTGTATCTTTAGCTTCGACTATGATTTGCTTCAGAGCTTTTTGCTCTGTTTGTAAGAGCTTTAGGCTCGCAACTTTTATCAATGAATGAGTATGGTATGTTTCAAAAAAAAAAAAAAAAAACTCTCTATGTGTTTTTTTTCGGAAATTGACTCCCTGAGTCAATCGAAACTATAATAAATTCCCTATCGTCAAAAATTTTTAACAGCCATTAGGGCCACTCAAAACTCTCTGTTTTACTTTATTAAAATATTAATTTTTTATTAATTTAATTTAAAAAAATTAAATCTTCAAAAAAAAAAAAAAAAAAATTGAAGGGTGGCCAGGGGTGGCACCCCCCAACCCCTGCAGCCACCCCCAGGTAGGGCTGTAAATGAGCCGAGCCAAGTCGAGCTTTGCCAATACTGGGTCAGCTCATTACAAAGGGGAAATAATTGAGCCGGTCTCGAGCTCAAGCCGAGCTAGAAAACCATTGCCCGAACTCGGCTCATTGGAAACTACATTGGCTTAGG
The DNA here is from genome assembly GCF_901000735.1 of Corylus avellana. Classification (NCBI taxonomy): domain Eukaryota; kingdom Viridiplantae; phylum Streptophyta; class Magnoliopsida; order Fagales; family Betulaceae; genus Corylus; species Corylus avellana. Next base: position 25,823,735 of record NC_081542.1, read on the forward strand.
ATCGAGCTTGGGCTCACTAGAATGGGAAATTCGAGCCAAGTCGAGTACTCGAGTGGCTCGACTCGGCTCGAGCACGAAAATGTTGAGTTAATTTCTTTCCAGTTTATCGAGCCCGAGCCCGAGCTCGAGCCCGGTTAACGGGCCAGACGAGCCTTAAATGTGTGGCTCGGCCCATTTAAGGCTCGTTTAATGGTCCAGTTTATTGAGCCCGAGCCCGAGCCCAGTTAAAGGGTCAAACAAGTCTTAAAATGTGTGGCCCAGCCCATTTAAGGCTCGTTTAATGGTTAAAAAAGAAGTAAAAATTCATATCACTAAAAATTCAAATTCAGTGAACAAAAACACAAAATTCATCATAAAAATTCAATATAATTGTATGATTGTATCTACATCAGCAAACAGCCATATGACAAACTACAAGCAAATTGGAAATGAACATAATATAGATTACAAAGCAAATTCTAAATGAACCTTTAATAGAGATTACAAGCTAATTGAAAATGAATCTATAATAGAGATTACAAGCAAATTGAAAATAAACCAAAAACAGGGATTACAAGCTAACACAAAATGAACCTATAATAGAGATTACAAGCAAACTCAAAATGAACCTAAAATAGAGATTACAATGAAACTCAAAATGAACCTAAAATAGAGAATACAAGCAAACTCAAAATGAACCTATAATAAAAATTACAAGCAAAAAAAAAAATGAACGTATAATAGAGATTACAAGGAAACTCAAAATGAACCAATAATAGAGATTACAAGCAAACTCAAAATGAACCTATAATAAAGATTACAAGCAAATTCAAAATGAACATAAACAACAAGATTACTTAAAACAAGATACAACAATTTTGGTTCCCAGTTGCAGACTTGCAGTTGCCACAAACTGGCTCTCTGAGTCTTTGCATTCAATGATTTAAAATTAGTTACATGATTCACATGAACAAGTTAATATAATCAAATTCAGAAAGAGATAAAAGATTATAGACCAATAAGAAAAATGCAACTAAATTACACAGCCCTAGTTGCCACAGGCCCACACAGACAGTCACTGCATTCAATGAAAAAGAAAATTGTTAGATGTTTTTAACTCCCTTGCAAGTTGTCAAGGGAGAATTATCACTTAAGATTATGCAAATGGACATTTTAATGATTGTTCAAAAACCAGATATGCAAAAACAATGGGAGGGCAGAATGAACACAAGTTGATGCATGATATAG
>NC_081542.1:25825061-25881049 GCF_901000735.1 Corylus avellana
TCAAGGCCGAAGAATAAGTATCGGTTTGGGGGTTTTGCTCTCAAGGCCAAGGAATAACCGCTACCTATGCATTAGATGATGTCTGTTTGATGCAGATCTGAGTTTTCAACCTGATATTTAGTCATAGGTTAGCGGATGTTGTGTTTTGATTGATTTGGTCTATTGTTGATGACTGTATCTTTAGCTTCGACTATGATTTACTTCAGAGCTTTTTGCTCTATTTATAAGAACTTTAGACTCGTAACTTTTATCAAAAAAAAAAAAAAATAGGGGTATTTTGAAAATTTTTACAGGATTTAATAGAAAGTCGTAACGAAATAGGGACATTGAAAAATTAAAAGTTTGTATCCTAAATTAAGAGTTTTTATTTTATTTTATTTTTTAACTTTAAAAATGTGGTTTCAAAATGCGTGAAAGTTTATGGGAGTTTTGCGAAGTTTTTGTTTTTGGCTTTTTGGATATAAAATAAGCTGGCATTTAAGCATATAATGGAGCACCTAATGATATTAATGGCATTGCTACTTTAGCTAGATCGTCAATTTATGCTGCAATTGCAACGGCTAGCAGGAGGGACCATGTCATATTAGTAGAAGCCTAATCTAATATGATATGTAGTAATTCTGCTTTTAATGTATACTTCCTTTTACCTCTCTTCCTTCTTCCTTTGATTTGTTGTCTAACTCCTTATAAATGGTATGTTTTGTAATGACAACATGTAGCTGGAATAGTTGGAATAGTTTTAAGAGCATGTTTGTGGATTGTGTTTGAAAAATAGAGCTTTTAAGTCAAAAAACACTTTTTGGCAAAAGCTTCATTTTTAAGCTTTTGCTAAGGTGCGTTGTGACTATTTTTGAAGTAAAAAATTTAAAGTACTTTCAAAATTTTTTTACCAAATATGTTAGCTTTTGTTTGGCATAACTTTGTAGGTATTAAAAGTATTTTTAAGCTCTCAAATGCAATTCCAAACAGACTATAAATTCTATAGAATCATTTTGTGTGATTCTTCATGCTATACACTGAGAAACTCCAAAATCACTTCAGAAAGTCTACATTGAAAGGAGATAAAGAAGTATGGAAAGATATCTGGAAAATAAAGGGATCACGAGTAGTCATGACATTTCTGTGGCAGGCATGCAATGATATATTGCCAACAAAGGAAAGGTTGTTTAAGAGACATATCACTCTAGACCCACTATGCCCGATTTGTGGGATGGCGACAGAAACTATGGGACATATCCTATGGAGTTGCTCGGCTGCAAATCCATATGGACTGAGTGTGACCCCAAGATCCACAAGATTACAAGTGACGAAATTGATTTTATCCAAATTATCGAGAAGATATAGGAAAGACTGGTGTGGATCAGATGCAGTTGGTAGCAACAATTGTTAGACTTCTATGGTTAAGACAGAATGGGGTGATTTATGGTAGTGAATTCCTGGATCCTCCAACCATGCTTCGTTGAGCTAAGGAGCAGGTGGAAGCTTGTGAAGAAGGTACACAGAGGAGGAATGGGAGAGAAGAGCGGCCAAGACAGGCGGTCATAGTAATCTGGCAGACTCCTAGATCAGGAATCATCAAACTAAATTGGGATGCGTCTATCAATCTTCAACAAAACCGGATGGGTATTGGTGTTATCGCTCGAAATCATGAAGGAAGCGCTTTAGCTATGCTTTGTGCTAGAAAGGAATTTGTTTCTGATCCTACAATAGCGGAGGCAATAGCAGCTTTGAGAGCGGTGGAATTGGCTATGAAATTGGGTTTCTGTTGCATCACTCTGGAAGGGGATGCCTTATTGATTGTTCAAGCTTTGAGAGGAGATGAGGACTGCTGGAGTTTACACGGACAGGTGGTTAACGATGCAAGGGAAATGTTGAGGAGCTTCCAGGAATGGGGGATCTAGCATGCAAGTAGGGCAGCTAATGGGGCTGCACACCGTTTAGCTAAAATGACTCACGCTGGGGGAAGCTGGGTTATAGAGGGATGATTTCCCGTTAAGCTTGCATGAGTTGTAATTGTTTTTTGAGTTTTCTCATTTATGAATGCTAAGTACAAATTCAAATTCAAATTCAAAAAAAAAAAAAAAGGTCTAGCCCTAAAAACGTATAATGAGAGCTATTCAATCAGTTACCTAATCCAAAATATTCGTAGGCAAGTAGGGGTTGAGCATGTCATCGAAGAGAATAGGCTAAAGTTGCAACAAGTGGCGGCCTAAGATATTGACAAGTGTCCTTTTTAAATATAGAGAAGAACTTTTATAAGGTCTTGGTTTATTGGCATAAACCAAGACCTTAGTGCCCTCCAATGAAGTGGTGTCAAAAAAGAAGAAGCAAATGTTAACAAAATAGTGGATCTGACCCTTCTATTCCTCAATCCTCATCTACAAGAAAAACATCTCATTTATTTACCTAATCTCTCTTCTATGAAAAATTGAAAACATAGGTAATTAATAAATAAATAGGCTTTTCCGCTACGAAGTGGGATGGTCAAAGTATGGGGATTTTAAAATGACTGTTCAAGAGGCATGGGGCGGTGCGATATCCTAACAAGGAACCATGGACGGTCTTCAGAAGGAAGCTACACGGGTGTCAGAAGGTTATTAAGCAATGGGTTAAAAAACAAAAGCCCCCGACAGAGAGAATTATTCTAGAGAAGACAACAGAATTAAAGAAAATTCAAGAGGCGGCAAATCCACCCAACATGCAAACTGAAAAGGTGCTCAAAGAAGAAATAAATGTCATGTTGGAACAAGAAGAGCTCAAATAGAGAATACGGGCAAAGGAAAATTGGTTGCGAGATGGTGATCGCAATACCAAATTTTTTCACACCTGTGCAAACCAAAGACAGCGTCGCAACCGGATTGAGCAAATTGTTGACATAATGGGTCGTACTTGTGGATCCCAAAATGAGGTGGACCAGGCATTCATCGATTTTTATCAAGATCTATTTACATCTGCGGAACTGCGTGACATTGATGACTGCATAGGGGCTATTGAAGGAAGATTGTCGGAAGATATGAAAACCTCTTTACTTGCTCCATGCTTTGAGGATGAGGTCCATAGAGCATTGATGCAGATGGCGCCACTCAAAGCGCCTGGTCCTGATGGCTTTTTGACGGATTTCTTCCAACAGCATTGGAAGACGGTTGGAAGGGAGGTATGTACTGTTGTGTTACATTTTCTGAATGGAGCTAATTGGAATGCCAACGTTAATGTGACGCATATTGCCTTAATCCCAAAGAAGACAGTTCATGTTTGCGTATCTGACTTCAGGCCATTTAGCCTGTATAACGTCATTTATAAAATCATTGCAAAGGTATTGGCGAACCGACCCAAGATGATCCGTCCTTCTGTTATTTCTGCAAATCATAGTGCCTTCATTCTGGGAAGGTTAATTTCACATAATATAGTGGTGGCATACGAAACTCTGTATTTAATGCATACTAAACCGTGAAGTAAGGTGGGTGTTAGGAAATTAATCCTATTTCCCAAGACCTGTGAGATGCGAAAAAATAAGAAGAATGCGGAATAACAAAGATAAGCAATCACACACGACACAAAGTTTTAAGTTCGACTTCACAAGCTTACATCCATTGGCGGAGACAACCTGGAGAAAATTCACTATCAAAAGATTAGTACAAGAGAGTAACAGGGCAAGAAAACCACTCAAACCCAAAGCCCCAAATACACACAATTCTCACTTTGCCCAAAGGAGAATAATAGCCAAAAAAAAAAAAAACTCTCTTTTTCTTTGTGCTCTCACCTTTCTTTCTCTCAATTGTTTTTGGCACACTAAAACACAAAGAGCTCATGCCTTTATATACTAGGCAAAGTCGGTGCTGTCCAAGACCCAATACAACATGTATTGAAGAAATCTCCAAGAGCCAAGAGGAATCCCAATACGTGTGGGACAAGCATTCAAACTCCAACTAGGAGAAGGAATCCAAGTACAAGACAAACTTGTAGACAAACCAAAACCGGTTGGGTCCCACCATGACTTTCTTGGTGAAGTACAAGGCATGCATAACAATCTCCCACTTGACTTGAATTCCACCAAGTCGCAACACAATGAATCTCCTCCAGATGTCTCCTCTACCTATCTTCAAGCTCAAAGACCAACTGAAGCTGTGCACATCTTCAGTTTCTCAATAGTCACTCCTTTTGTCAGCATGTCTGCCGGATTCTCAGTTCCACGAATCTTTTCAAGTAGCAATTGTTCACTTTCAAGAAGAGATCGAATGAGGTGATACCTCAATTGTATATGCTTTGTTCTTAAATGATACGCCGGGTTTTTCGCAAGAAAAATGGCACTCTAACTATCACTGTGTAGAACGCCTTTCTCATTCATCTTTCCTAACTCATCCAAAAAACCTTGTAGCCAAACCATCTCCTTTCCAGCTTTTGTCACGGCCACATACTCCGCCTCTGTAGTGGAAAGGGCTACAATTTTCTGTAACCTTGAGGTCCAACACACAACAGTACCTCCTAGAGTATATACAAACCCTGTAGTACTTTTCCTGCTATCAACATCACCCGCTAGATTAGCATCTACGTAGCCCTGCAGCTTCAATTCTGCACCTGTGAGGCAAAGAGACATATCTAAAGTTCCTTTGAGATATTGCAAAATCCACTTGACTGCCTCTCAATGTTGCTTCCCTGGATTACTCATGTACTTGCGCACAACTCCCATTGCATGTGCAATATCCGGTCTAGTACAGACCATTGCATACATCAGACTTCCGATAGCTGAGGTGTAAGGTACCTTGCTCATGTATGCTTTCTCCTAATCTGTCTTTGGTGACTGATTCTTGGTTAGTCTAAAATGAACCCCCAAGGGTGTGCTCACTGACTTAGCTTCATCCATGCTAAATCTGCTGAGAATCTTCTTCACATTCTCTGTCTGTGAAATCTTCAGTGTACTATTGGCCTTGTCCCTAATGATTCTCATCCCAAGGATTTGTTTAGCAGCACCCAAATCCTTCATTGCAAACTGCTTTGACAACTGGTTCTTCAACTTGTTGATGTCTTCCATACTGGCCTCTGCAATGAGCATATCATCTACGTACAGAAGTAGAATAATGTAAGAGTTCTTAAGATTCTTGACATAGCAGCAATGATCTGCATTGCATCTCGTGAACCCAATACTGCACATGAAACTGTCAAACTTCTTGTACCATTGTCTTGGAGCTTGTTTCAGGCCATACAAGTTTTTTCTCAATTTGCACACTAAACTCTCCTTCCCCTGCACTGCGAATCCTTGTGGCTACTGCATATAAATTTTTTCCTCCAACTCACCATGAAGGAACACAGTCTTCACATCTAACTGCTCTAGATGTAAGTCCTCCACCGCCATGATGCTCAGCACAATTCTGATGGTTGTCATCTTTACCACCGGAGAGAATATGTCTGTGTAGTCAATTCCTTTTTTTTGTTGGAATCCCTTGACTACCAATCTTGCCTTGTAGCGTTTGCTACCATTATGTTCACCCTTTATTCTGAACACCCATTTGTTGTGCAAAGCCTTTTTACTTGCTGGCAACTCAGTTAGATCCCAGGTCTAGTTAGTCAATAATAAGTCCATCTCATCTTTCATGGCTAACTCCTACTTAATTGAATCTTCAACCTCCAAGGCTTCAACAAACGTCTCTAGCTCACCGCCATCCGTCAACAAAATATGAAACAGGGAAGGTGAAAAACGCTGTGGAGATCTAATGGTTCCAATAGATCTACGGACAGCCATTGTCTGTGTACCATGTTCAGTCTCTTGATCTACTGTTTCTTCAACTTCTAGACCATATTCAGTTTCTGAATCCATATAAACTTCTGAATTCCTTCTCTGAGCTACACCTTTAGAAATTTCATCTAGGTTGATAAATTCAAGCTTCTCAACCTCTTACTCTATTCTTACAGGTTCTGTACTTGAATTATTCTTATACACAACCATCTCATTAAAAGTAACATTTCTACTTCTAATGATCTTCTGGTTTTGATCATCCTAAAACCTATATCCGAATGCCTCATCCCCATAGCCAATGAAATAACATTTTATAGACTTGGCATCTAGCTTACTACAAGCATCAGATTCAATATAGACATACGAAACACAACCAAAAACTTTCAAATGAGAAAGATTTATCTCCTTTCCACTCCAGACTTCTTCAGGTAGTCTATGGTCCAAAGGAATTGATGGTTTTCTATTTATCAAGTAAGCAGCAATGCTTACTGCATCTGCCCAGAAAGTTTTCAGTAGTCCAGCATGCAACCTCATACTTCTTGCACGCTCATTGAGGGTCCTGTTCATGCGCTCAGCCACGCCATTCTGCTGTGGTGTCTCCAGGATAGTCTTTTCTATTCTAATCCCATTCATTGGACAAAACTGTTTGAAACCCCTGTCTTCGTATTCTCCCCTATTGTCTGATCTTAAACACTTCACTTTCAGACCAGTTTCTGTCTCTACCATGACCTTCCACTTCTTAAGAACTTCAAATACATCAGATTTAAGCTTTAAGAAGTAAACCCATACCTTCCTGCTTGAGTCATCAATAAATGTGATGTAATACCGCGAGCCTCCAAGAGATGCCACTGGTGCGGGACCCCACAAATCCGTGTGTACCAACTCCAGCTTTATCGGCTTTGGTGTTCTGCCAACTTTCGCGAAACTCACCTTCTTCTGCTTTCCTAGGATGCAGCCTTCACACAAATCAGACTCAATTGACTTCAGCTCTGGTAGTTTCCCATTTGACAGAAGTATCTTCATCCCTTTTTCGCTCATGTGCCCAAGCCTCAAGTGCCATAATTTTGAGTCAGCACCTGTATCTGCAACAACAATTGTATCCATGCTGTTCGTCGTCATGTAGAGAGTACCCGTCTTATGACCACGAGCCAAAATCTTGACTCCCTTGCTGACCTACCACTTTCCATCATGGAAATGAATTGAATGCCCTTCATCATCAAGCTGTCCTACTGAAATCAGGTTATTTTTCAGCTCTGGAATATGCCTGACATTTGCAGCTTCCATATCGAGTCATTGTGGACTCTAATGCGAACATTGCCTATACCCACAACATCTAGGGCCGTTCCGTCAGCCAAGTACATTTTCCCGAAATCTCCAGCCACATAATTTTTTAGAATTTCACGGATTGGTGTGGTGTGAAAAGAAGCTATTGAGTCTAAGACCCAAGAATCAAGAGGAATGTCAATAGATAGAAGTAGGGCATCGTGCACTTCTTCTGTTACCACGACATTTGCGGCGTCATTTTCGGTCTTCTTCTTCAGCTCTCTACAGTTCTTATTGAAGTGGCATGTCTTGCCACAGTTCCAACATTCAGGTTGTCGTCCAAACCTGGATTTGCTCCTACCCTTCCTGAACTTAGATCTGCCCCTCACAGAGTTTCTGTCTTGTCCTCTGCCCGAGTCTCAAGGTTTAAAGCAGCACCAGAACAAGAGGCTTCACCCGCATTTCTTTTGCGAACCTCTTCACTGAGAATTAAATCCCTAACATCTTCATAGCTGAGTTTACTCTTTCCTACAGAGTTACTCACAGCCATCCTCACTGCTTTACAGCTATTTGGCAAAGATGCTAAGGCGATCAACGCGCGAACCATATCATCAAAATTAATTTCCACCGAGGACAATTGATTTGTGATGTGTTGAATTCATTGAGATGATGTGCCACTGAAGCCCCTTCTGCCATCTTTAGGTTGAACAATTTCTTCATCAGATGCACCTTGTTGTTCACCGACGGCTTCTCGTACATGCTTGACAAAGTCGCCATTAGACCTGTTATGGTCTTCTCCTTTACAAAGTTGTATGCAACTGATTTTGATAGTCTTCTCCTTTACAAAGTTGTGTGCAACTGATTTTGACAATGATAACCTGATAACTGCTAGAGCTTTATGATCAAGCAGAGCCCACTCGCTATCATACATATCGTCGGGCTGTTATTCCAAAAGAGGTTGATGAAGATCCTTCTCATAAAGAATATCTTCAATTTGTACCTTCTAATACCCAAAATCTTTGCCGTCGAATTTCTTGATTCCCATCTTTCCTTCTTCACCTGCCATCGCTCCAACTCGAACCAAAAGCTCTGATACCAGTTGTTAGGAAATTAATCTTATTTCCCAAGACCCGTGAGATACGAAAAATAAGGAGAATGCAGAATAACAAAGATAAGCAATCACACACGACACAAAGATTTAAGTGGTTCGGCTTAACAAGCTTACATCCACTGGTGGAGACGACCCGAAGAAAATTCACTATCAAAAGATAAGTACAAGAGAGTAACAGGGTGAGAAAACCACTCAAACCCAAAGCCCCAAATACATCCAATTCTCACTTTGCCCAAAGGAGAATAATAGCAAAAGGCAAAAAAAACAAATAAAAAAAAAAAATCTCTCTTTTTCTTTGTGCTCTCACCTTTCTTTCTCTCAATTGTTTTTGGCATACTAAAACACAAAGAGCTCATGCTTTTATATGCTAGGCAAAGTCGGTGCTGTCCAAGACCCAATACAACATGTATTGAAGAAATCTTCAAGAGCCAAGAGAAATCCCAATACGTGTGGGACAAGCATTCCAACTCCAACTAGGAGAAGGAATTCAAGTACAAGACAAACTTGTAGACAAACCAAAACCGGTTGGGTCCTACCATGACTTTCTTGGTGAAGTACAAGGCATGCATAACAGTGGGTTACATGGGAATAAAATTAGACATGAGTAAGGCATATGACTGAGTGGATAAAGTTGATTATGGGTTGTGTTGGTTCGGTCTCCTATGCTATTCTCGTCAATGGACAGCTAGCTGGACACATAAAACCTTCAAAAGGGATTCAGCAAGGGGATCCGTTATCCCTATATCTGTTTCTTTTATGTTCGGAGTCGCTAAGCACATAATTGACTCAAGTTGAGAAAAATGGAGTGCTGACTGGGGTCTCTACTTCCAAAAAAGGCCCTCGATTGAGTCATCTGTTTTTTTGCAGACAATTGCCTGATCTTCTGTAAAGCAAATTCGGTCGAGTAGAGAAGATTAACAAAGATCTTAGAAAAATATAAAGTAGCATCGGGACAAAAGCTCAACAAGGAAAAGACTTGTTGAGCTTTTAATAATTGGAAGACAAAGTTTCTGAGGCAAGTAGGAAATGATATTTTAATTAAAGCGATGGTGCAAGTTATTCCCACATATTGTATGAGTGTTTTCCTCTTGCCTATAGCCCTATGCAAGGAGATACAAGGGTTGATGCAGCGCTTCTAGTGGGGACATAAGGAGAACACTTATAAAATACACTGGATGAGCTGGAAAAAGATGGGTATATCGAAAGCCCAAGGCGGTCTGGGTTTCCGTGACCTAGGGAATTTTAACAAAGCACTTCTAGGAAAGCAACTTTGGCGACTTCTACAATGTCCAGAATCTTTGGCTGGAAAAATCTTAAAAGCTAAATACTTCCCATCTTGTTCTATTATGGATGCAAGTCTAGGCAATCGACCCTCCTTTGTCTGGCGGAGTTTTGTGGCAGCCCAAACGGTTCTAAAAAATGGACTTCTCTAGAGAATTGGTGATGGGGAGGACGCTCACGTGTGGGGTGATAAATAGATCCCGAAGGCAACTACATATATGGTGCAATTATCGCAGAATATTCTTGATCGGAATGCTCGCGTTTCGGATCTTATTGATCCAAGCACGAGAACATGGAAAGGTGACCTTATTGCACAGATTTTTCTGGATGACGAAGTTGAGGGAATTTGAAACATGCCTATCAGTCATTTACTTACAAAGGATCGAATTATTTGGCGGGGTACAAAAAATGGAATTTTCTCCGTCCGAAGTGCATACTTCTTGGAAATGGATAATATGGCCGAGCAAGGAAGTGGAACGTCCAGAGTCATTGACGGGATAGCGTGGAAAGAATGTTGGAATCTCAAGATACCCAATGTGGCCAAGCTCTTTTTATGGAAAGCTTTTCTTAATCTATTACCGACTAGGGTGAACTTGGCTGAGAAGGGAGTAGTCCAGGACACCTTATGCCCCATATGTGGACTTGAAGAAGAGACGGTGGCGCACATCCTTTGGACGTGTCCATCATCGAATGATGTGTGGGGAGGTGGGCCAATTAAATTGCAAAAATGCGGTGGAGTGGGTAGCAGCTTTCCAGATATCTTTGAGTCAATTCGTGGAAGATGCATTACAGAGAAAATTGAACTGTTCGTTGTCTTGGCAAGGAAAATTTGGCTGAGGAGAAATTCCATAATTTTTGATGAAAATTTTCTCCATCTGACCAGGCTAGTATAGGAAGCTCAATCATTGTTGGAAGAATTCCAAAGAGTGAATACCATGAGCCAATGCGATGTAACTCCTGACAGTGAACTAGAAACTGTGGTATGGAAACCTCCACCATGCAATATGATTAAGATGAATTGGGATGCCGAGATACACTCTAAGGACGGACGTGTTGGTGTGGAACTCATAGCCAGAGACTCGACTGGTAAATTTCTTGCAGCTCGAAGTTTGTCTCTTGCCATTCAAACTGATTCAACTTTGGCTGAAGTTCTAGTAGCGGTGTATGCTATTATTTTCTGCAAGGAATTGGGCTTTGATAACATTATTGTTGAAGGTGACTCCATGCAAGTTGTCAAGGCTATTGCTTAAGAAGAGTCGTGTCTTAGCAGCTATGGGCAATTTATAGAATGTATATAGAGAGAGCTGCGTTATTTGGTAAACACCAGTTTTATGCATGTAATGAGGGACGTTAATAATACGGCGCATACGCTCGCAAAATTGGCTACCACCCATGTCACTATATCTTCTTGGTTGGGGTATGCCCCACCAAGTGTAGATGATATTGTACGAAAGGAGCAATCTATCCCTTCATGTGTGATATTCTAACGGATCTTTTGAGATAATAAATATTTATAATACTCCTTCAAAAACTAAATAAATAGGCTAATTAACTTTTCCCCTAGCATGCTTATTTACAAGCTGCCCCCATGACTGACATTTGTCACACTCAACCGCATTAAACTACCATTTTTTTTTACAAAAAACTCCCTTATTTTGAAAAAATGATGAAATTACCCTTACTAAAATAAAAATAAAAATACTAATTTTTTTTTTTTTTTCAAAAATTTAAGGGTATTTTTGTCTTATTGAAAATTTTATAGGGGTAATTTCGTCATTTTGCTAGCATTGAGGGGTACATTGTCATTGTTTTGATAGTTTGGGGGGTAAATTGTTATTGGGGTGGTAATTTAAGGAGGTTAAGTGGACTTTACCCATATATATATATATATATATATATATATATATAACAATAAAAAATTTTCAATATGACAACATTATCCTTATAAATTTGGAAAAAGAAAAAAAAAAAAAACTAAAACTAATTAATTTAAAATTAGTTGTGTGGCTAATTTTAGAGTTCGGATTTGCATAATGAAAAGTTTGACCTTAAATTTGTATTTCTAATTAATTTAAATTGATTACAAGTAACAATTCAAATTAATTAATGAAAGTCAAACGTACTCAATACGGCCTTGCATTCATGCCATAGTGGCCTCGGGTGTTCCCAAGTGTAACGTGTGAACGACTTTCTTTGGTTAAAGCATTAAAGTATGGAAAATCTAAAGCTTTACAGCCTTTACTCTTCCAAGTGGGCAACTCACAGCCTACTCCTCGCACGGAAGTGACGGAACCGAAAAAAAAAAAAAAAAAACCCATGTTTGCGTGAGCAGAAACCAATGCACAAACTTAAGCTTGTTTGTTTTTTGTAAAATAATTTTTAGAAATATTTTGTGTATTTTTGACTGTTTGATGCAACGAAAAATAATAGTTAACTGAAAATATTTTTAGTTTGACCGAAAAAACTTCTATAATTTTTTAAAAATAATTTCTATTTTTTAAAATTACAAACTATTTTTCGAGTTTAAGCATCTCATTTTCAAATCGACATATACAATCGAGATGTTGCTGAGACCCTGCCACGACTTACCATGCCACAATCAGGTCCCCTCTAGGACCCGATCGAGACCTACCAAGACTTCGTCGAGATTCATCGGGACCTGATTGAGCAGCTACTGAGACCGATCGGGACATCGCTGAGACCTAGTCAAAACTTATTGGGCCATCGCTTGGACACTGCCAGTGACTTATTGGGACTTGCCAAGACTCAGCCATGCTAATGACGAGACTCAGTTGGTACTGCCCTTGGACTCGGTCAGGATTCGGAGGAGTCGGTCAAGTCATCACCGACACTCGGTAGAGACATTATCGTAATTTAAAGTCTAATATAATTGAATTATATATATATATATGGGAAACTTCACTTACCCTTCCCAAATTTTTGCTCTTTTTGCAAACACCCCAAATTGTTCAAAAATTCTCATTTTGATGTATCAAATTTTTATTTTCTTTCACTTTGTTCCTTCCGTTAGAATTTTCTGTGAAATTCTAACGGACCAGTGTTAAATTACTAAAATGCCATTATTTTTTTATTAAAAAATATTTTTTTAAAAAAAAACTTTTGATCTGTGGGTTTACCGGTAGATCTAACTCATCTTCATTGTGACCTACGGGTCATATTATTATTATTATTATATTAAAAAAAAAAAAAAAAAAAAGAAGAAGAAGAAGAAGACAGGTGGGTGACCCACGATTACCCATTGTGGGTCACCAAGGTGACTCGCCAATGGGTCACAAAGTAAACCCTGGTGGGTCACTTGTGACGCTCCATTGGGTCACAAGTGAGAGACTTTGAAGATTTCAATGTAACTGAAACGAAACGAAACAATGGAGATAACTAAAACGAAACGAAAGTTCGATACACCAAAGTAAGAGACTTTAAAAATTGTAGGTATTTACAAAAAGCATGTAAGTTTCAGGGTTAAGCCTTTTTTTTTAACTATATATTATTACTATTATTCTTTTCAGATTTGAAGTATTGTCAATTTGCTAATTTCAGTAGAGGAGAAATATATTGCCAATTTGCTAAACAAGAGCCTTATTGTTGGGATATTATAATTTCCATTTATATTCACATTTCTTAGATTCTCTAATGAAATCAAAAGCATTAACTTGTATAAAAATTATTTTATATTCTGCGCGCAGGAAATAAGTCGCCCAATTGCTTATATAAATTGATCTATTTCACCAGTTAATCATTATTCTGGCATGACCAACTCAAACAAAACTAAAAATACTTGAAATCCAACAATTTCAGCAAAAATCCCTCATTTTTTGTGATCCCCACTGCTGCCCTCCGACTCGAGTTCGAACGCCGATACCGGGAAGGTTCTGGAGATCCCGGTGGAGTTGGCGAAGGTGATCTTCCCGGACCCAGGATCATCGACGTAGATGTCGGAGATGGAGACCCAGATGAGGAGCTCCTTGCTCTTGACCCCAGTGAGCCTCCTCATGCGGCGCTCCTCCACGAAGCCCGTGACCTCCGTGTCGTACGACACCGTTCGCCCGATCGCTCGGAACCGGTGCTCTTTCTTGCGCTTCTGCTTTAGCCAGATGAACCCGGTGGTGTGGTTGTAGCCCACCTCCACTACCTCGTCTAGAGGGAGGAGCCCCTTGGGCAGAGAGATCCCGCCCAGGAGCTCGTGCGATTTCTGCTTGCACAGAGCCTCGCCGTGGTGGATCTCCGCGTCGTCTCTGTGGTTTGATATTTGCTGGCTCGCCATTTTTGTTTTGGAAAAACCTTTTTAATATAAGAGGAAAATGGAAGTGGGAGTGGGTTTTATAGAAATGGGCTCGGGTTGTTATTGGGCGAATTTGTTGGGCGGGGAGATTTTGGGGAATTGGGTGAGAGAGAAATTGATGCTTTCATTAGACTTACATGAGAGTTGAGACTGGGAAATGATGCTCACATGATCCAATCAACTTTATTGTTAGCCAAAAAAATTATCCAAGACTTTTTTTGTCAAAAAAAAAAAAAAGGATCGAAATGAGATCATCAGAAGAGAATATATTTTGATGAATAATGTTAAAATTTATATTTTTATTTTAGTTTATTGATCTGGCAATGCTTAGGGATGCTCACATGATCCGCTAACAACTGTCTAACCACAACTAGACAATTACTTAGGCCGGTTGTGATTAGTGATTTTAAGGATTGAGGAAAGTGGTTAATAAGGTTGGATGTTAGGGCCGTCAATTTTTAAAACGACTTGCAAATCTGATATGAATCAAACATGAAATTAAATGGTTGGAATTGAAAAGTCTGATCCATTTAATTAAATGTGTTGTGTTAGAGTTAACCCATATAGTCTTATATTTATGCTTTGACACGACATGAATTTGATATGCGACATAATGACAAATATTGTTTTACATAACCTACGAACGTAACACGAACACAATACAAAATTAAAGGGTTAGATTGATGAGTTTGACCCGTTTAATTAAATATGTTGGATTAAAGTTAACATATATAATCTTAGAGCATCTCCAGCAATAAGAGGTATTCTACATAGTCAAAAAGCATAATTCTCTATTTTAGCTACTCATTTTTTAATATCAACTCCAACATATTCTTTATATCATTCTCTATTTTTTTTTAATATTATTTTTTAATCTTTCTTTATTTTATTTTTTTCACTTTTTTCTCTCTCTCTCTCTCTCTCTCTCTCTCACTCTTCCCTCTCAACCCAAACCCAAACCTCCCTGACCAGCTATTCCCTCTCAACCCAAACCCCCCACGGCCAGCTTTGCAATTTTTTTTGAGAGAGTTTTTAGTGATTTAAAAGACTTGAATTTATATCATAAATTCATGAACAGAGAGAGAGAAGAGAGAGAAATGTTGAGGGGGGGGGGGGGGAGAGAAGAGAGAAGAGAGAGAAACGTTGACAGAGAGAGAAGAGAGAGAAAATAATGTGGAAATAATATTATATTCAACAATTTAGTGTGCTATAATCACTGTAGCAGTTAAGGTATAATAACTAATATGAAGCTATTCTGTTGGAGCAAAAAAATGGCAAAAATAGCTAATATCTCAATTTTAGCTACACTGCTGGAGATGCTTATGCTTGGACATAACCTGAACCTAAACCCGGTATACAAACACAAATTGCCACCTCTATCAAAAGTAGGAGTTGGAGGGGAGGCTCGAATTCCATGAATGTATATAGGTGGTATGTGACTAAGTCATACATAATTTGCCCTTATTTTTTGTTATATATATTTATGCACATATTTTTTTAAGTTATATTTACATATATTATTTAATAAATGTAAGGCCTAGGGAATGGTCCAACTATTACTTGATTGTATAGAAAATCAATTCTTTTTGAAGGTTGAGGTCTTGATATCCATCTAGTCATTGCAATACATAAAAAGAAATAACCAAACAACCAAATATTAGATATGAAGGCCATAAAAATGAGGCCCAAAACACTAAAAGATGCTCAAAATGCCTTGAAAAGTAGTTAGCAGTTAATAACCGGCCTTCAATAACTGTATAACTACTAACCAGCCTAATAGTTACGGTTTTTAAAAAATGATAACCGAGTAATGCTAGAAGTCTCTCGTGTCTCTCCAAGAATGATGTAACTTTTAAAATCACTATTGACCTTGTGATTGATCATTATTAAAGTTTGATCAATTAATGATTTTGAAGTCACTTCATTCTTGGAGTGACACAAGAGTAACTTCTAGAATTACTCATGATAACCACCGAAAGCGGCTGCAAATGCGGTTATTCCCCGGTTGCAATTAGGAGGGAGTAACCGCAACCGTTTATACATTCCTAGCAATGCCAATCAACCATTTAATTTAATTTAATTTTTTTTTAATAGAGGCTGATCCAAGGATTGATTGGCAATACCCCATCTACAAAGTGAGAGAAAAATGAGATAAAAGTGTGGTTTGTAGCATTACTTAATTTTTACTTTAGACAATTTATGCTATTTATTTTGAATAATGCATGCTATTCTTCACATTAGATTTTCACACTACCTTTATATAAGTTGATATGTCAAAAAAAAAATAAAAAAATAAAAAGTGACTGGCACGCGATTTAGCCCAGTAGTGGCAGTACTCATTGTGTTTTTACATGTAATACTATAAACTCAAAAATTTTAGCCTGATGTAGGACTTCTACAATCCAAAGGGTTGAAAAAGACTTTTAATCTAAATTCCAATCAAATAGGATAGGCAAATACAAGGAACAATATATTTTGAAGGAAAAATGTTAAATGCTTTGGAATTGTTTATCAAGAGTTAAAGAAAGCCTAAGGGGCTGGAGAATCTTCATGAAGAGAAAAGAACTGGAATAGAATTAAGCCCCTTTTTTTACTTTTGTAATATACTTGAATAGTGATGGATGTTTTATAGATGCCTTTAAAAGTTGATTTGGGTGTTGAAAGAACTTGTTCTAGTTTGGAATATATATTTTCATTAGTTTTATAGTGGGGGTAGGAGGTATAGATTCTCATTGCTTCAATGGGTTCAATATTTCCACTTCTTATGCAAAAGCAATTCAATGCAACTTTTCTAAAATCAATGCTAATTTATTTATGGAAATAACTTTCTAGAAAATTTTCTTTAATCTTATCTTTAAAAGTGCCGAAGATCTCTTAGCATGTGAGAATTACATTTTTTTTTTTAATAGCATTTTTTTTTTCACATGTTTAATAAGAAAAAAAAATGTAATTCTCACATGTTTAAGTAACGCATGAAACTTTTAGAGACTGTGTTTTGGAGAAATTTCTAGAACTTCATTTATAAAAAATTTATACCCATGGATAGAAATTTCCTACAAACTGAGTTGTATGAGTCTCATCTCACCTAGAGCTAGCAATGTTTGACACGATCCGTGAATCCAACATAAAATTAAAGAGTTAGGGTTGATAAGTCTGACCAATTTAATTAAATGAGTTGAGTTAGAGTTGAACTATATAGTCTTATACACATGTTTCGACACGCGACATAATGACAGACAATTTTTGACATAACTTGTGAACCCGATACAAACCAATACGAAACTAGAGGGTTAGAGTCAAGAGTTATAACCTGTTTAATTAAATGAGTTTGGTTATAGTTGATTTATATAGTCTTATACATATGCTTCGCTACAACCTGAAACCAATATGCAAACACAAAATGACACCTTTAATCTCCACCTTCATTTTCATTGGACCGAAAAATTTAATGATTGATGGATACCATCATGTCATGCTATGCTCCCGTCGGTTAATTATATATTTGAATGAATGAATATCTCCTTCTTTCGGTTGTACCAAAAATGAAACTAATGAACCCAGTCCTCTGCAATCTCAGGATACCTGTGATTCTTGGCTGTGTCTTGAGGTTATCGGCTGCCATCTCATTTTGTCGCTCATAAGCAGCCCACGTGAACCCAGTCCTCTGCATATCCTTTTAAACCAATTTGAATTTTTAGCGATGTGTTATTTGAATTGATAAAACCCGCTTATCCAAATAATTCTCAAACTGTGCTCGTCTCGTCTACTTGTCTGAACAGATAGACTCCATAGAAGCTCACTTCTTTCACAATTTGATGCAATTTGATGCCAAAAGGCAAAAACAAATCGATGGAAATCCGAATATGTTTAAGAAAAGCTAAAGAATCTACTAGAATATGTGGATTGCCATGTCAGTATTACACCATGTCTGATAGCTAGCCACCACAAGGAATCGTGTCTCTGTAGCAAGGAGCACAATCTATATGATAATCCACTTTGTATAATCTAATCAATACTTTGCCTATATATATATGACCTGTCAACGCCTACCAGAGAGAGAATGAAGAAAAGAAACAAAAGGAAAAAGAAACATCCCCTGCCAACCTATTATTGTCTGTCAGGCTTTCTCTGTGAAAAGTGGTTGGTTTAGGTTCTTTACACTTTTTTTCACCGTTTTTTTTTTTTATTATTTATTTTTAATTTCCTCCTTTAATTTCATAGTTTAGAGACAAAAATCAATCATGGGATTCACCCCACATATCCAAAAGATACTTCTGGCACCTGCTGCAACAGCTGCCATTAACATACAACAAATCTGCCCTTGCTCTTTTGGTTCTTTTGGTCTTGTGTACTCCTCTGGACCCTTCTTCTTCACCAATACGCTTAAGGTTGTGCCTATACTCGACAGCAACCTGCTCAAATACCTCAACCTCAAACATGTTAATCTTGAGCTTTGGTCTCATCTGGTCTCTTACATATGCAAAAGCCAACTGATCTCTTGGGTTAAAAGCTTCCAACTCATTGAACAATAGGCAGGAGAAGAGGTTGTTGCCCACCTCATGCTTCCTTAAGATCATAGCACTGTCTGGTACATCTGAAAAAAACAAAACAAAAAAAAAAAAACAATAAGCAAATTATAGAAAAGCATTAAATAGACGGCTCATATATATTGGAAACTTTAGTTTATTTTCACATTGGACCTACCACATGCAGTAGAATAGACATGAATATAACAAGGACCTAAGCCAGCAAACAATCTACAACTTGTGTATATATATATATACGTCTGCATGGTAGCTCACACATCAATGCTTTGAAAACTATGTGGCAAGATATCTAAAATCACTAGTTTTTGGACCACACTTGAACATATTTAATCAGGGACCACACTGAGAACACTATAAATTTTTGTTAGATGAAAAATGTTTTTGTTTTTTTAAGAGCGTTTTGTGTTTTGAGAGCAAAAAACAAAACACTAGTTTTCATGCAACTTTCAGAAGATTCTTTGAAAAGATGTCCAGTTTTGCAAAGTTCTTACCCTGATCTCTCATAGTAGCTACACATAAATAGCTTTTATTGCTTCAATATTATCCTAAATTTCTATTTTTTCCCCTCTTAAGTCTTTTACTAATAATTGTATCTTTGACATCTCTGGCAAGGCACCATAGGCAGCTGAAGTAGCTCCATGACTCTTTCAAAATGCTAATAATTTATACAAAGAATCACCAGATGTAAACTCCACGAGTAAAAACACTGCAGATAATCACACAAAATGGGTTGAAGAAACTTCACACAAGCAGTCATTGTTGGCTTCTAAAAAAATGACAAGTGGTGAAGTTGGTTGGCACCTCTTACCTACCTTTGTTGAGCCTCCACCAGGAAAAAACATCATAGGTCATTGTTTCGATCTGAATCATCTTCTAAGAATGTTTGTAACCTAAAAAATTAACCTATGGTCTAATAACAGTAAATTCTTATAATATTGGAGTGAAATATTTCTGATGCTTCAACAGTATTTAGCATTTCATTTCCTGCAAAGGGTACTTTTAAAACAAGAAATGTAGTAATATTGTAATACCTGAGGTATAGGGTAGCTTCTTGGGGCTCCATGGCTGCAACCCCATCTCACAATATGTCTCCATTTGAGACTTCAATGCATCCACATCCCACCATTTCTTCCACCTTGCTGTCGCCATTGCTTCTTCCATAGTATGAACATAGTATGGGTGTTTTGATATGGCAATATCCACTTTCTCAGAGACAACAAGTGTATGAATCAACAAAAGCGGATCAACAATTAGCTGCAGCTTCGCATCAATCCAAATGCTGAATTTCGAGTTTGGGAAAAGTCTATGAACTAAATATTTAGGAATCACCCCATTCATGGCTGGATTCCCATACAAGTCTTTGCTAGAAACTCTAACGATTCTCCATGCGCCTATCTTGGATTTTCTAGAAATTAATTTGTGGTAATCAAGTCCTTTGAGGGTAATATCATCTACAAACATGAAGAAACATACATTATTTAGTGTTTTGGATCCAAGGCCTCTTGGCTGCCGGATTTTGTCATGATCATTGAAGATTGCCGAGACTACGACCACTCCTTTACAGTTTTCCATTGCAACTCGATCTGAATTTCACACAAGTACAACAGAATAGCACAATTCAAACGGATTGCTCCATGAACAAAAAAGTGACATATATAAAAATCGAAGTTCTAAAATTTGCCAATTAGAAAATGTTTTATGAATTTTCTAATGCTTCTTAAGTTCCATAAATTTAGCAGAATCCAAATAGATTCAGGCTTCAGCTGACAGGAAAAGAGATGACAACAACAACAAAAAGAAAAAAAGAAAAAAGAAAAAACCTTAATTCCAGAGGATTCTGGTACAAAACTAACCGGAATTACTAATTGGAAATTTCTTCAAGAATCCACAAGGAAGTTCTACGCTAGTGTTGTCGTGGTCAAAATAAGAAAATCTTTTTTGGGTACTGAAGTTTCCACCAAAACTATCAGCCCGGCCTTGCATATAGCTCAAAACCGGCGAAGCCAACGAAGAATTCTTACACAAATCTTGGATCTCCTTCAATACCGTCCAATAATCTAAGCACAAAAACCAAAACCCATTATCCAAATATCCAAATACGATAATTAAGATCAACGAAAGCAACAATTTCAAGGATTACTGGGTGAAAGAAATGAAGCGTACCTGAGAAGAAGACAGGGGAAGAGCAAGTAGAACGGTGGGTTGGGATTGCGTACTTGTGCTCCCCATAGGAGGGAGGGTAGGAGAAGAGAGGGGTCTGGATTGGGTCGTAGGGAGAAGATCTGAAGAAGCATTGGGATTGGGAGAGAGAGGTGTAGAGAGCGAGAAACAGAGAGGTGAAGAGGTAGAACAGAGAGAAACAGAGGAGCTTTGATTGGAAGAGCAGAGGTGTCGACGTTGCCTTCCCCATAAAGTGCAATCCCATGAGTTTCCACGCCTAGTTTTGTACTTACATTATTTTATTTTATTTTTCACTTTTGGTTGATGATCCCCAAGTACCAGATTCATTATAAGGAATTACATACCATAAAAAAATAATAAATACCATGTGTGCTAACGTAATCCGATCATCAATGAGAAAAATTTTAAATGCATTTATGGTACTTGGTTTGGAATTTTGACAAATGGCTGCATAAATGTTTTTTTAAAAATTAATTGGGATAAGCAAAAAGAACAAATTAGTCTCGGTCAATAAAAAAAGTTGAAGAATCCCTTTATTTTATATTAGATGAGTAACACTATTTATAAAATAAAGAAAATGAATATATATATAAAACAGGGGTATTTTGGGTATTTTGACAAAATTTAACGGAAAATCCTAATAGGATGGAGCAATTGAAAGAACTTGAAAATTGGATACCCTTGCCCCAAGAGGTAGTTTAATCAGTTGGGACCACGCCTAATGACGTGGAGGTCACTAGTTCGAATCCTCTCCCCTTCTTGTGCGGACATGTTAAAAAAAAAAAAAGTTCGATACCCTTAATTAAGAGTTTTTAAACTTTGAAAGTAGTGTTAAAATAAGTAAAAGTTCATGAGAATTTCTTGAAGTTTTTCGAAAAATAATTAATTACTATATAGGATAAGAAAAAGAATAAATTAGTCTATGTAGTTAGAAAAGTTGACAAAATCCTTTATTTTATATTGAATTAGTAATATTATTTAGTAGATTAGTATGCAATAGTGCATTACAAATTAGTTTTTATTTTTTGTTAATTTTGACTATGGGTTATTTTCACTCAACATCATTAAATTTGTATGAAAATTATATAATAGTATACAAAATAGCATTTCTGATATTAAATTTTTTTTTTTTAAAAAAAAAAAAAAAAAAAAAGAGCAAACGCACCATTGCAAAATGATTCCATTTTGCCGTTGTAATGGATTTTCATATCTCCCAAAGTTGGCTTCAATACGAAGACATGGCTTTTTGTTTGTGCTTTGGTCATGTAATCCAGCGTGTTGTTGAAAATTGGAATTAAGTTGTAGTGTGCTTTAATAGCGTAATGATTATAAACTGCTAATGCACTCCAAAAAAAGAAAGCTATTAAAAAAATAAAACATAATCGTCTTTCATTATGAGCATTCATTGTTGTAATTAAACCAAGTTATTTATAACTTATAAGAGTATTGCTAATCGATATATTTTTAGAGGAATATTAGGTAGGGGTGTCAAAAAATACCAAGAAATCGGAGAATTGGAGAATCGGTTTTGAAATCGGTTGAAAAAAACTGGTAACCAGGTACCCCGGTTTCTGTTTTTGGCATCCGGTTATTACCGGGAATCCGGGTACCAATATATATAATAATATTTTTTAATATTTTATATATATTAATATATATATATTTTTTTGCTTTTGTTTTTACTTTAGGTTTAGCTGTTTAGGGTTCAAAACTTCACTTTTTTCACTTTCGCCTCTTTTAGTGTCCCTCACACCCAGCTCCCTCCTTTCTTTTTCTTCTCCCTCTCACTTTCTTCTCTTCTCTTCCCTACCAACACACATACACGCACGTGAGAGAGAGAGAGAGAGAGCTCCGGAGATTGAGAGAGAGAGAGAGAGAGAGAGAGAACGAGATAGAGAGAGAGCTACTGGCCGTGAAGGAAGAAGAAGAAAGAAAGAAAAAGAGGAAGAAGAAGAAGGATTCTTGCCATAGGTAAAATTCTTACTCTTTTTTTTGTAAATTTCATTATACTTGTGGGATTAGAAGCTAGAAATTGTGAGGATTTGTGAGATTTTGGGTTGGGTCCGAAAATTAGGGTTTGGATAAGCCCAAAATACAAAATTTTTTTAAAACCGGTTACCCGGTCCAGATAACTGGGTACTAATCGAAACCGGTTGGTTATTGTATAACCGGTTAACCGGGAACCAGTTATCCGGTTCCAATTTTTCAAAATTAATAACGGAGTACCTCGGTTCCGGTTTTCGGTTTTGGCTAATAACTAAGAATCGGGACCGGGTTGACACCCCTAATGGTTATGTGCTGTTTTTAGTGTTCTCCTAGTGTTTTTTTTCGTCATATATGAATATTATTTTTTGAAAATAAAGTGAGAGAAATAATGAAAGTTTATTTTTTGCTTTTTGTTAAAGTATTGATTAAATGATTAAATTTTCCTATTTTTATGAGCTTAAGCTTTTGAGAAAACTGGTAATTTAATATAGTATTAGAGCCAAATGTCTTGAATTCGAATCTAGATTCCGTCATTTATCTTTCATTTCAATTAAATATTACACATGTTGGGCCTCACTTACTAAAAGAAAGTTTGAGGCTTTGAGCCCACACATGGGGTGTTAAATTTACCTCTTCGTATTAAAGTAATAATTAAATGATTAAATTTTTCTCCTTCTATGAGCTTAAGTTATTAAGATAACTGGTAATTTAATATTTTTTAGAAAATAATATAGTAAAAATACACTTTACCCATTGAAGTATATCCATGCATTTGCATTTTGACACCTAATGTTTAAAAAGTGACAAAAGACCCACACAATGTATATGACGTTGGCAAAAAACACCATTCGTCCATCAAATCTATCTATTTGGACGGAAACCAAGTCACATGTGGCACGTGACATTTTTCAACCGAAATTTTCGAAAATGCCCTCAGGGAAAAAGTAAAAACATAAATGACTCCGAGGGGTAAAGTGTAAACATAAACATAAAATAAAAAATAAATAAAAACACTAAACCTAAAACTTAAAACAAAAGGCTTATATTCAAAAAAAAAAAAAAAAAAAATTAACAGAAAAAACCAAAAACTATACCTAAACTAAAAAAACTAAACTAAACTACACCTAAACTTAAAACAGAAAGTTTATATATATATATATATATATATATATATAACCTAAAACTTACACACAAAAAAAAGAAAAAGAAAAAAGTGGAGGGTGGCTTGGCTACCCCCATTCGGCCGGTATGGGGTACTGAACCACTCATGTGTCCCATGGGAGTGGCCGAAATCACCCAAAATGAGTTTGGGGGGTTGGTCGAAACCAACCCAAATGGTTTTTTTTTTTTTTTGTTTAGTTTAGTTTTTGGTTTTTCTTTAATTAATTAATTAATTAATTTTTTACATAAGCTTTTTAAATATTTTTTGTTTACACTTTACCCCCCCCGATACCACCCATGTGTCCCATGGGGGTGGCCGAAATCACCTCAAATGAGTTTGGGGGGTTGGTCGAAACCACCCCAAATGGTTTTTTTTTTTTTGAAGTTTAGTTTTAGTTTTAGTTTTTAGTTTTTTTATTAATTTTTGTTTAGTTTAGTTTTTGGTTTTTCTTTAATTAATTAATTAATTAATTTTTTACATAAGCTTTTTAAATATTTTTTGTTTACACTTTACCCCCCGAAGTCATTTATGTTTACACTTTATCCCTTGAGGTCATTTTCGAAAGTTTTGGTTAAAAAACATGTGACTTGGTTTTTGTCTAAATAAACAGATGTTTTTTGCTAACGTCAGATACATTGTGAGGGGTCTTTTGTCACTTTTTAAACATTGTGCGGTAAAATGCAAATGCGTGAATAATTCAGGTGGGTAAAGTGTATTTTTTCAAATAATATCCACTTAAGACTAGGAGAACACCTAGATAGCACTTAGCATTTCCCATATTTTTATCTTATAATTATTTTGGAAAATGCTAAGTGATGTCTTAGTGTTATCCTAGTCTTAGGTGTATATTATTATTTTTTTAAAAAATTGACCCTTATTTCTCTCACTTGATTTTTATAAAATAATATTCACCAAAGATTGAGAGAACACTAAAAAAACACCAGAGGAGCACCTACCATTTCTCAATTATTTTACAATATTGATGTGATACTTTCAATCAACCCTTGATCGATTTGTTAAAAAAATTAAAGATTGGTTAAGATTGTCACGACAGTATTGTACATGCTGACTTGTCAGTCTTAGCCAACCTTAGAATTATAGGATTTGTTAAAATTGTCAAGTCAGGATTGTAAGATATTAGTGGGACAAAAATATAATTTCTAGCATTATTCTATTTATAAGAAATAATATGAGCTCAACTACTTATATAAATTCGACTTGAATTTAGTTTACTTACTAAATGATTAGAGCCTGAACTTAAACATAAGCTCGTTTACCAACTGAACCCATGCCAACTCATATAAGTTGTATTTATATGCTTGTATAAATTTGTATAATTTTGTTCTTATTATTTTTCATAATATGATTTTCAACTTTATAATATGAACATATTTTAACTATTCAAAAAGAAAAAAAAATAAAAAAATGAGAGGGACACTCATGTGAATGTATATCTATATATTCAAAATCAAGAACACCTAAATATCTCCGCCAACCTGCTGGTCCGAGAACACATAGATATATCTCCACATTGAATCCTTTCCTATGCCACGTCAAGAACTATTCCATGATTCATGACATGAGACGGTACGCTTGGGCAATACACATGATGGAGCTCGTAATGTGTACGAAATATTCGTAGCAGAAGGTTATGGATAGTATCATCATTAAGTAAAATGGACTTTCATTTCCTTCCTCTCAACCCTATTTTCCTTGACTTAAGTATTAGATTTATCTCTTGCTAACATGCTCCGGGAAGCTATTTTGCATATTTCTTTTATTCTGGTAGGCACTTTAGATCGATATCTCAGCACACAGTCAATTGTCCTAATAATTTGGCGCTATTTGTGAGAATGATTGTAAGTTCCTTATGGAAATACCAAATCCCGACCACTCAATCGAGAATTGCTCATGATAATAATGACAGAACCTTCAACCCTCTTGGCATCGAGATTTTTAACCCATAGTGTGACACCCCAAAGTATTTAACTAGTATATAACCTTAGAGTGTCGGTGGCAATACCTCGAATTCATTTAACAAGTAAATGAGGAGGTAACTAAGAACAAAATGTATACATTTTTCTCTTTTAAACAACCACACTAACCATATTGACTAGATCACATTTAGTAGTAATAACTAGAACACTATAAAACCATAAAATAGCTTAGTAAGTACTAAACTCTCGTAAATTGTTGGAATCTTGTACATCATATGCACAAATAGAATAATGACATTGATCGACTTTAAGAGAATATGGAAAAATCATGCTATTAAAATTAAAACACCAAGAGGGGCTCTTACTTGGTATACACAACCACTCTTTGAGCTTTTGGGCAAAAACACAACTGCGCAGGGATTTGTGAGATCATTAGATATTCTCTTTAATGACTAAAGATAACAAAGAGAGTAGGCTCTCAAGAGAGTGAATGACTGGGTGCATCTTATACCTAACAAGCACTTCTCTTTATAGGTTTGAGACTGCTTAGAGAAGGAGTCTATCTCCAAACACTAAGGGGTGTGGCTAGGGGCTAGAGATAAAACCCTAGCCATGGCCATGACCCTAGCCTCTTGCCTCTTAATAGACGACTAGGGCTAGGGTTTTATGCGCCTTTTCTTATGTGGTCAGGACTAGGTTTTATCCCAAGACCACTTCCCACTTACACGCCCACTATGCTAATAGCCCATGTTTTAAAATGAAACACAACCAAATAAATAAATAGAAGTATGCCACTATGGTCAAATTACATTAGCTTGAAAAGGGACCTAAAAGAAAAAAAATAAAAATAGCTTCAATTAGTTCATGACACATGTCATCTCATGACTTGTCATAAATTACTATTGATTACAGTTGATTCCACTAAACAATTGTACGTAATTGCACTCTAGTTTGCATTTTTTATTTAATCAATTAATCCCATAAACTATACTTAAATGACTAACTCCATTAAATCTATCTATTTGAAGGTAAAGTTCATTATTTCTTTGATTTATTAAAGGATATGGATTTCTTATTGAGAATGATGTCTCTACAATATTATATGTGATCATCCAACGCATCGAGAATTTTGACAGTATTAAATATTTCACTTCTAAGTGACCTTCACTTCATATTTAAGTTTTCGATCCTCTTAAATTTTAGAATCAATATTATAAGTAGTTGCGAGTATAACAAAATCAAACTAAAAAATTGAATTGCATGTAACGTATCCTTGTTAGCACAAATTTGCACCCTCAAATTCAGCTGAAATATATGACCCATTTAAAATAAGGGCCTCCCGATTTGTAGCGATTCACTGTCTCTCGGGTCAAAGCCCATATCTGGGAAAAGCAATTCCCTTTCCCAATGTAAAACGAAATCCGGGTAAACGAAAACCTGAACAAGGACTACCTTATACCCAAACAAGCAACATCTCAGAAAATAAAAATGAACCAAACCCTAACCCTAGCTCTATAAAATGCTCTTCTAAATCCCGCCCTACTGCTTTGTTGCCCTCGTTTCCAACCTCTCAGATTCACAGGCCAACAAGGTACTCTCTCTCTCTCTCTCTCTCTCTCTCTCTCTCTCTCTCTTTTAGGGTATTGATGAAATCTAATCTAGATGGGTTGGTTTGGTAGGAAGAAGAAAAATGAAGGTGGTAGCTGCATATTTACTGGCTGTGTTGGGAGGGAACACCAGTCCTTCAGCTGATAATGTGAAGAACATTCTTGGATCCGGTACGATCTCTTGGTTTCTTGCTTCAAACGGGTTAAGGGGATGCACTAGATTTACCACTGAGAAAAAGAATGTCTTTTAAAGTGTTGTTTCTTCCTTTCAAATGAGTTCATTTCATTGCAATAGTTACATTACTGACTGGAGAATTTTTTTTAGTTTTTTTAGTTTTTATTCTTCCCTTCCAATGGGTTTAGTTAATTGCTTTAGTTGCTTCCAAAATTATGAAATCTTGCAAGGTTTTCCCACTTGGCCTAAAATATAATAACTAGGGGGCCAAAAATGTTTCAAGAGTTAGTGGGCTAAAATTTGTATGGGTTTTCAGTGTCCTTTGAGCCACATTTTCCTATTTCTTTCCCCGGTTTGCTTGATAACTGAACAGGGGATTTGTGACTTATATTACAACAGAGTTTGATTTTTGTTCGTAGAGAAGAAATGCATTGTGTTTGGTTTCTGGTCTATGTTGTCTGTAGTCTAGTCTGTAATGTCAGCTCCAGGGTTGATCTGAACTCGTAACTTAGATGAGAAGTTGACAGTTGTTAATATGTTGTAATAGTGGAGACGGATAGATGATTCACAGTTTAATGCAGACATTATAAGATGCTGAGTGAATGAAATGTTCAAATATGATCGTTATGGTTAAACCTTTCCTTGATTGAGTCAATCAGTCTTGCAGTAAAGTTGACTGTATAACTTATATGACTTACCTATCAAAAAAAAAAAACTTATATGACTTGTTTGAAGGGGTCGAACTGCAGCATCTGAGCATAGTTTGGAGAAAGTTCTGGTATTTGGTTTTGCCTGAATGGTGCTTGGAGTTCATACTAGATTAAGAACTAATCTGGATTCCTGGTTTATGTTATCATCCTATGATTATGAATACCATTTTCTATAAACGAAAACAAAAAAGGTTTTAGGCATTAATTATTATTATTATTGAAAAATTGTTACTTTAATATGTGCAGTTGGAGCTGAAGTTGATGATAGTAAGATTGACCTATTCTTGTGTGAAGTTGCGGGTAAAGATATAACTGAGCTTATTGCATCTGGAAGAGAGAAATTAGCGTCTGTGCCTTCTGGTGGTGGTGGCGCTGTTGCAGTTGCCGTAACAGGTGGTAGTGGTGGTGGTGCTGCTCCTGCTGCAGCCGAGTCAAAGAAAGAGGAAAAGGTGGAAGAGAAAGAGGAATCAGATGATGTAAGCATTCTGCTCTTGTATTTCATAACCTGAATTTTGTGAGCTTAACCTTCTACAATGACCTTTTGATCTAATTTCTTCTGCGCCCCACCACCCCCACCCACTTCCAACCCCCAATAATGCTTTTTAAAGTATTTGTGGTGGAAACACCAAATTCAGTTGTTGATGTCTTAACTTTGGAAATGAGTCCATCCCCTCCTTCCCTTCTCTTTGCCCCTCCTCTCTTCTTTTCTCTCCATCTTGCACCATGGATGAGTATTGTGGGGATAGGGTTTAGGGTTGGTTATGGTTCACATATGTAGTCTTGTGCCCCTCCTTCGGCACAAACCAACCCAATACGTGACAATTAGGGTTGGGCCTGGTGGACTAGAGAAAATAAAGAACTACTCCTATTCTCTTTGTAGACCAAACTATTTCATATAGGGGTACAAACTTGTTGCTTTTGTAAAACAGCTGTGTAATTTAATTTCAGTTTATCTGATGCTTCTTTTCTTTTGTTGTGCCCTTTGCAGGATATGGGCTTCAGTCTCTTTGATTGAGGAATACCATTTTTTGTTTCAAGATTTCTCCAATTGAGGACTTGTTAGTTCTTTAGAGTTCTGACTTCCAAAGGCTGTTTTTTTTTTTTTTTTTGAGGTGTCTTTTGTTAAGACTGGGAAGTTGATAACTGTGCTAAAATTTTACAGATTAACTTTATTTTCTGTGTTTTGAACCTTGCATGTGCATTTTCATCTGTTTAATTGTGCTGTTCCTTGAGACACAAACTTTGGTATTCGATTCATTTGGAAGCTGTTTGTCTCTAGCAGGAATTAGTACTTGCTATTCCCAGTCGTCTGGCATCCGAACAGAATTGTGCAATGCATTACAACTTAAGACTACGAGAGATCAAGTTTACAACTCAAGACTACGAGAGATCAAGTTCTGATCTTCCTAGAGGCACTGATGGAATACCAGTTTTAAAAATTTTCCCAAAATTACGAACAATCCTTTCTGAAATTTAAGTTCTTGGCTAATCTTATTTATTTATATATTTATAGGGAAACTTTGCTTTAGACCTTTCAACTGCCACTCGTATTGAGAAGGCTCTTTCAAATTTTAAAAATTCTCAATTTAACTAATTTATCTCTCTAAACTTTCAATTTGATTTAATTGATTTCTTATGTTAGATTTAGCCGTTAACTCTTAACGGAAATGACTAAAAAGATCAAATTATCATTTGTTATTTTGTTATTATTTTGTTTTTTTTATAAATTTTTAATTTGAAATTAACGGTAAATTTGAAATTTTATAAAAAATGTCGTGGTAATAAAATGTTACTTTGTCATTTTTTAACATTTAAAAACTGAAAGAGAGGATATGTTGTATCAAATTGAAAGTTTAAGAAGTAAAATTGAGAGTTTTTTAAATTTGAGCATGATGGGTCTTTTTAAAATGTGTGATAGTTTATGGGTATTTTTTTTTTTGGTTGAAAGATAGTTTATGGGTATTACCATTGTCTCACATTACTTTATACACTTTAAGGCAAGACCACAGGTTAATCTATTAGGTTCAAATATTTGATATAACTTGAAAACTACCATCAAGCTTAAAAGCAGCTTATTCTTTGTAATTTCTATAAAATGTATAAGTAACACTTAATTTTGTGCTAACTTAAACTGACATCAAACTTAATATAAAGTAACATTTTATGTGCAACCCCGGTCCCACCGAAGGAACAAGATTTCTCTAATTCATTTGAATCGGAGAGTATTCAGTTAGTTATATGTGATTGATATTTTTGTTTTTGTTTTTTCACTTTTTTTGGAACAAAAATATCCTTTTAATCTAACTAACTAGATATTTTTCAGTTCATTTGAATCGGAAAAGATCCTAATTCTCCATCGAAGATTGGTCAAGAATTCTACGTCATTAAAAAAAAAAAAAAAAAAAAAGTTATGTGCAAGTTCTATTTCTTTGTAAATTGTGTGAAATGTACAAAACCCTCCTTTGTATGACAGGCATTATATGCACAAAACCTTCCTTTGTAAATTCTGTTAAATTATATGCAAGTTGTGTCTCCACTCAATGTAACACTTAGGCGTATTGATGCTTGTGTGTTTCATCTAACAATTGATCAATGGTAAATTATATTCAAGTTTTTTGTTAGAAATTGTTAATTCTTTAGTTGTGACCTCTCCTTGTCATTTTTTGTTTGGTGTCGTTTTGGATTAAATTCTAAGACAGAAAGCTAACGTTTAATTGAAATAAAAGGTGAATGACGAAGATAATATTCGAATTCAAGACTTTAACTTCGATATAATATTAAAAAATCATCATTTATCTCAAAAGCTTAAGTTGATAAAAAAAAGAGTAAATTTAATCATTTAATTAATATTTTAACGGTTATAGCCTAGTGACCTGAAAAACCTGTAAAGACATAGCTATGACGAGCAAGATGTTGTTGTCTTATATGACCTTCACAACATTAATATGAATTTTGAAATACAAGGTACATGATTAGGTATGCCTAAATGCAACCTAAGGCTAGAGTTAAATTTCATACAACCCATTTCTTCTCTTCCTTTAGGAAGCTTGAGTCCTTTCTTGGGACATATATGTCTATAATTACTTTTGTGTTTTCTTTGCCTCCACAGCCTCTTGAATATCTTTTTTGAGCAAATTGACTACCTCCTTGAACTCTTTGAAATTCGGAACGACGTCTTCGAGTTTGTCTTCTTGCATAATAGGTTGCCATAGGAAGTCATTTCGAATAGAATCAAAATCTTCCCAATATTGTGAGGCTTCTTCCTCTTGGTGCTCCTCCGACATTAAGATGTGAAGAATAGCCTGTGGATTTTTTTAGATCACAACTATCAAATTGTTTGGTCGTATTTTTAAAATAATAAATACTAAACATAACTTATCTTGAGAACACAAAAAAGAGTGTAGAGAACTTCTTACTTATAAAAAGAATTTAAAAAGAAAGTTTGGTTAAAACTCCTTGCATCTTCGTGCGATTTGAAATTTCTTCCTTAAATTTTTAAATTTACTTTTAATTCCTTAGGTTTTTCACATTTTCACTTCACTCATTCGGTCAAAAACTGCTTAAGTGGCTAATGCCACATAAACGGTTTTAACACGTCACACGCTATTTTTTTTTTTTATTATTTTTAATGTAAAAAATACCAAAATTCAAAAAAAGTCATAATAATAATAATAATAATAATAATAATAAAAGACGTGACCCATGCCGGAGGAGGTGGCTTGTGTAGGTTTGCACTGCTACCCCCAATCGAGGAGTGACTCGTATGACCACCTCAAACAGAGAATATGGCCGCATGAGCCACCCCCAACAAAGGGGTAGATCGTGCAACTATCCTCTAACAAGGGTGGCTCCACTTGCTCTGTTAGGGCGTGGCTCGTGTGGAAGGAGTTTGGGGTGGCCTCATGAGCCACCCCTTCTATTTGGGGGTGGCTCCTAGGTTAGAGGTGGTTAGTCGATTGGCAGTGGCTAGGCAAATGGCTTTGTTTGGGAGATATTGTGAGCCACCCCCTTTGATGAGGGTGACTGTGCAAGCTGGCCACCTCTATTTTGGGGTTGGACGCGTGAACCACTCCTTCGACTTGCAACGCAAACCACTCTTATTACTAGGGTTGGTTGTCTCATTTGCAATGCCAGAGTGATCTCGTCACCATTTTCAAGTTGTTTCTTTTTTTTAAAATCCTTTTTGTGAATTTTAGTTTTTTTTTTTTTTAATAAAATAAAAAATTATTTTTCAAGATGTTGCATGTGACTTGGAAAAACAAATTACATGATATTAATTCCGATAGAGATAGCCACGTGGCCATTTCTCTCCTCCATGAGAGGTGGCCGGCTACCTCTCTCTAATCCTTGTTATTTTTTAAAATATTTTAATAATAAGTTAATCCCTTTAAGCTGAAAAAATAAACACATGTTTTTCTCAAAATATTCTTATAATAAGTAGTGAAAAGTTCTCTAAAATGTGCTTTTATTTTTTGAAAAAATGTTTTGTATCATGAATTGTCTTTATTATAATAAGCCATGGAGATATAAAGAAAGAAGTGTATATATATATATATATACCTTGAATAGTGGACGCCTGTGATCTGAAATCACTTCATCCTTCAAGCATTCGCGTTCAAAAGCCTTTCTGAAATCTCCCTGAAGATCAAAGCAAAGCTTCTTTGTGTTAGCTAGACTCAGTACTGATCAGTAAAAATCTATGTCCAAAGAGTTGTCAGAATATATATATATATATATATATATATATATAAGAAAGAGTCCCATGATGTTCAACACCTTGTAGATATGCATTTCCACAAGTAACATTTCAATCTCATAGCCTTCATGTGATTTCTGATCCTTCCGGGCATTTTCAAATTCATTTTCCAGTATTTCCACTGCCTTGGCTTCTTTTCCGCTCATTTCCAGCTTTGCTGCAGCACTCTTCATTTATGCAAACCACACGAATTAAGCTCATAAAATTACAATCTTCTAAGAGAAAATAGCTTTTTGAATAATGTAGTCTAGGCAATATATATATATATATATATATATATATATTGTTTTGATAAAACGCAGGCAGAGGAGACCAACTGTAACTATTCTACGTGAGCTTGACATAATAACATCTTGTTGGGGTTATCCCACATCAGCTGCGAAAAGAGCTGGTGCTTAGTTTATAAGTGTGAGGAAAAACCTCACATCTTGAGCTAGCTTTTGGGGTTAAAAGAGACCTAAGACCACTCGAAATTGGTATCAAAGCCTAGATTCAACCAACAAGTCTCGGTCTAACAGTCGAAAAATTGGTTGTCTCTGCTCCGATCCAGGGCCCCGATGTGTGAGAAGAGATTGTTGAGGTTTTTCCACATCAGTTGTGGAAAGGGTTGATGGTCACTTTATAAGTGTGAGGGAAAGCCTCACCTATTGAGTTAGCTTTTGGGACTGAGAGAGGCCGAATACCACCCAACACATACTCGGTGGAAACTGCATGCGTTTCCTCAAGTCCGACTGAGCTATATAATCTAACCAAGGATCAAGGCATTAGGATTGATGATTCTCATTTCGAGAGTCGAACTCACACCCTATTACATACCCAACCACTTCTAGGCAATTGTTATAGACAATTATACCCACATAATAGAGCCATTAAGAAAGTTTTTGAATATTCCACAACATATTTCAAGAAGAAATCTGGAAACCAAACTTGGGGAAAATATTGACTTCTAATAGAAAATTTGACAGAAAAGAATGTAAACAAACCCGCAACTTCCAGAAATCAGGATGTTTGTCTTGGAGCAATGTATTCAACTCATTCTCAGCTCCATCTAATATTTCTGGTTCTGCTCGAGCTTGATGATAATTCATCAATCTCTGCAACGCAAGTTTGCCACTGTGGAGGTATCCAACGGACATGGACCTCGACAGAACACGCTGTCGTTTCCTAGCACGACTTGCATAACTCCATGCAACATAAGCTCCTGCAGCGATGATGATGGGTGTTACCGTTGCTGCTATTGCTCCATACTTAGTCTTTGGGATCAAATTTTCAAAAAACTTCCCCATTATATATATATATATTTCAAAGCTAATTCTAATGGGATTTTTTTTCTGCAGAATAACAACTTTTTCTTTCTGGGTAAAGCAAAATTAGATTGATGGTATATATATCAAACGAACAAGTTAAAGGAGACCATGGAGGACTGTATACTAATGGCTTGTGAAAGGGGAGGAAATGGTTCTGATTACAGCCTTGCGAGGTGGGTAAAGAAAGTTATGCAATTTTCAGGAAGACACTTGTTCTTCTCCTACACAAGAAGCAAGAACTTTTTGCCCGTTTCTCTGGAAATGCTCTGTTTTAAGCAAGCATGATTCCAAATGACAGTTGCACATTGAAGGAAAGGGATAAAAAGAAATAAGGTGAGAGAATCGGAATGAGAAATATATTAAGATGGGAGGATCAAAACATGAATAAAAAAATATATTAAGATTGAATACTATGTTAATGTATAAAAATTAAAGTTAGTATCTATTTGGTATTAACAAAAAAAAAAATAAATAAATAAAATTGGTTATTAATATATTTCAATTTTTAACTCAAATATATATATATCAAAATGGAACGCGACATTTTGCCGTACTCGTGCCGCTTCAGCTTCTACGTTGTTCTCTTGTTGCATTAAAAACTCTTTTTCGCTGCTTTTGGAAGCTATTGCTCATGATACATTTGGGTTGTTTAAGGTTTGAATATACTAAGGGCCATGCATTGTTTTTTTTTTTTTTTTTTATTGGGGCAGGGACAAGCTTAGTTTTTTTTTTGGCTCAAATATATGGCTATGTTTGCCAATGTCCCAAAAAAAGTCCTCATATTATTTATTTCAAATTTAACTCCCAATATTCTTACTTTTTATTACTATTCAAATAAAAAAATCACTGTAAAATATATATATATATATATATATATATATATACATTTTCATACTGTTTTCTAATATCAATCAAATCTTGTTACAGTTCTATGGTTCTAATTAAACAGTAATTGTCTAATGCGAAACAGCCCATACTATGGTAAATAAAAATTTCAAAAGAGGGAAAAGGCCATGGCCAAAATCGGCCATCCCTTCCCTCCGTCTCTAGTGCAGCCTCTCCAAGTTGGAGGTGATAAATGTGGCTAGCCCATTAACAAATAAGTTGACGGTAATTCTAAATCTTTCCAAGACAGACGTGTTATTACATAAAATCTAAAACAGAAAAGTAAATGCTCGTAAGACGTGTTATATACAGAGTTACTTTCCTTGAGGTGCATTGAGTTATAGCCAACATTTCTCATGTAGCATAGAAAACCTTTTGAAGTTTGACTGCGTTTTAAACAAAACGAACATTCTCATTGAGAGAGAGACACACAACAAAAGAATCTTGAGAGATACAGTCTTACAGAAACTATAAACAAAGACATACGTACATAATTATATGTACTTTTTGACGAGATTTTTTTTCCTTGTACCTCCTACACGTGTAACACGTTCCTTAATTATACTAAAAAAAAGGGCATGAAATGAAAATGATGCCTTGCCAGAAAACTGACGAGAATTTTGCTTAAAGAAGAAAACAGATACCTTACTTCTTGACAGAGTGTGTTTTTTTGTCAGACATGGCTGCTCCAAATTATGAGCAATAATAAGTAGTGGTCTCCAAATTTCCCGATAGCACAAACCACAGCTCCATGGAATCTGCACTTTGCCTCCGCCTCCGCCACGGCCCTCTGTCTCCTCTCCCCCTACGAATTCCTTCCCCTGTCAAGCCTGCAACTACAACGGTAACCCTTTTGTCTCTTCCACTCACCAACACTAAAACTTCAATTATTCACCGCCCACTTGGGCATGGCTTCGGCCCTGTTTGTGCCATTAATGGGTTCCCAAAAGCTTCAACGAATGATGGTGGGGATGGTGGCAAGCAAATTGTGAAAGGGAGTGTAGGGGCGTCTCTGGCTCTGGCTTGTGTTCTTGGAATCATCAGCTGCGGTTGTAAGATGAGTCCTCCTGTAGCCATTGCAGCCTCCAAGGCTCAGAAATCTATATCGATGTCTCCGATGACAAATATTTACCCCGGCGGTGGGAGGCTACCGCTGAAATCGTTGCTGGATATGAGTGTCTACCTTGCTGCAAGTCAGGATAACCAGAAAAGATCTGTTTTTTCGATCTTGAAGACTAAAAGGATTCAACCGAAAGACATTGAAGCCCTTAAGGTATATTTCCTGATAATAGTATTTGCATTTATAGCTTGAATTATGTTTGATGGAATATGTTAAATACAAAAAGGTGGTGACTCAATAACATTAGCCTCAAGCTAAATCTCTGAGTAGGACCTGCACAGACTAGGAGGAAAAAGTGTTAGAGATAGTCACCGGAGGTATTCTGGTGAGCTAACTCCGACGCCCTAGTCAGTAATTTGCGGAGGTGAGGTAAAGGGGTAAATACACCATGGTCCGGACTCCGGGGTAGTGGAAAAATCATGTACCTTTCTGTAGTGTCAGAGCTCCGCTTTAATAGTGTGGGGAGGTGCGGAGGTGGCGGAGATGTTTTGATGACAGAATAGTCTCGGGCTGTTATTTTGTCTTCTTGTCTTTTTGTGTGACTTTGGGAAGGTGGTTCGTGCATGGGGTAGAGAAAGTGACCGTCCCCTGGGCCTTGTGCTGGGCCAGCTTCCTTCGAAAATGAAGGGCCAACTAAAGTGGCTGTCCCCCGGGCCTTTGGTTTGGGCCGGTGATCCTGGTCCCTCGTGAATATATATAGAAGCCAAGCTCACTATCAAAAACCAAAAAAAAAAAAAAAAAACGAAGCTCAAGCTTGAATTATAGGCCATATATGATCCATATATAACAATTATTAAGCATGAGGAACAATAGACTTTGCTCAATCTATTGTTTTACGAAAAATCTTAATGGAGGGTTGAAATTGAAAGAAAAAACAGAAAAAAAAAAAAAAAAAACATAGATGGATACACTAAATTGACACTTTTTAAAGTTTAAGGGCATGATTGCAAAATTGATGAAGATTAGGGATAGTAAGTAAAGTTTTCCCTAATTACAAAGAATTGAATCCCAAGACATTGAAATTTTAGAGGAAAATAAAGTGAAACATAAAAAATCACATTAATGACAACCCTAAACAAGTAACTAAACTCATAAATTTAATTTTTCCTGAACTCAAAACCAATATAGTAGGATTCTCCCAATTTTAAATGAAATCAATAATCACCAATCAAAATTTAAAATTAGTGTATCTAACTATATACATGGTGTCAATTTTGGCACGTCTTTTAAAAAATTAAATAATGTAGCATCATGTACGTACACAAAATATGTCATCCGTTGAAACTAAGAGTAAGTTTGGAATTGCGTTAAAAAATAGAGCTTTTAAAGCCAAAAATAACTTTTTACAAAAAGGCTTCATTTTTAAATTTTTCTCATTTTCGGCTATCTTTAGAGTAAAAAAGTCATTTTGCAATTTTTTTTTCCAAACAAACAAATTTTTTGTTTACGCAGCTTTTCAGATACTAAAAAGTATTTTTTAAGCTTTGTAAAGTAATCCCAAACAAACTTTAAATGTTGAAGCATCGATGAATTCTACACGTCATTTGGAAACAAATTAAGAGCAAAAACTGAGAAGAACAATTTTTAAATTGAAATTTTAACTAAAAATTAAAATTATTTAATTAATATTTAAATATAAAAAAGACCCTACTTAAATTTGTCGTGTCATGAATGCCAACTGAGCTAGAGCTGAAAATTGCCATGTCTAATGGTGCATAATTTTTTTTTTTTTTCACAACTATATAGGAGGATGCAATAATGCAGCTAAAGAACTCTGGAAAGGGTGATGAAGTAGTTAAGCAACTGAAAGAGGCGTATAAGAGCTGCAAAGGGGATCCAGAGCCGGAGACGAATGTGGAGATGGCACTCGTTGAAGTTCTCATCTTGCTGGTATCACTTTCTACTTTTTATTATTTTCATGATTCAAGATTTTTACCTTTTTTTTTTTTTTAAAAAAAAAAAGTCTGAAAACTTTCCATGCTTTAGGATCGCTTAAGTTTTGAAATAACTGGTAATTTGACAAACTCTATGTAACTTCTCGCCCCAAATGATATGGTAATTTAAAAGGCCTTATACCCTATATAAGCATATCCCTTTTCTCACACCTCAGGAATGTGGGAGACGTCACAATCACTCACCCACTCTTGGGACCTGTCGTCCTCCTTGATGACTTCTCATAAGCTTGTGCATGTTCCCCCCATCTCAAGCTAGACTTCGGTTCTGATAGTACCATATGTAACTCCTTGCCCTAAATGATAGGATATTGTCTACTTCGGGCTAAACCTGCACGGTTTTATTATTGAGTTTACCTCAAAATGCTTCATACTATTTAGAAAGAACATGCTCTATATAAACACGTCTCCTTTCTCATAACCAGACAAATGTGGGAGATGTCGGCATATACTTATTGTGAGTGTTGGTTCTTATGCAGCATATTTTAGTCAACTTCTTTATGGAGCTTCACTTTCAAATTCTTGGGTTGTAGGAAGTGCGTAATAGCAAAATAATATACATCAGCCAGAGCATTTAGGTTGAATTAATACTGTAATTTCCTTGATCAGTGTCTAAGAGGTCCTCATTATAATCCTACATTGCTTGTTGACAAGATCTTGAGCATGTTTAAAAGATGTGTTAAGCTCACGAATTTCTTCAATAATTACATTGTTTTGATATTCGACCTTTATTCTATTGCTCTCTCTTTCTTGTGAGTTCAAACTTTCCTTTAACAAAAGAAAGTTTAATATACATAATATTTAATTGAAAAGAGAGATAATGATAGAGACAAGGTTCAAACTTTTGATCTTTACTTTGATTTCATATCAAATTATTGCTTATTTCAAAAGTTTAAGCTTAAGTAGATAATAAATTATAAATCATTGAATTAATATTCTAACAGTTTTTCATATTTGTAATGTGTACTTTTACAGGGAAGATATCAAGAAGCATCCAAATGCAAGTGCCTCCAGCGAGATCTCCCTTCACCTGGCCCTTCTGATGCTCGAGTTCCTCTCTACAAGGTTTGTGAATTACATAATATCATGAGTAGTAATTTAAGAAAATGAAAAAAAATATATATATAATGAAGAGAAGTGAAGATTTGAATATTAAGAAGAGTATGTTTGGCACGCAAAATAGCTATTCTATTTTTTTTTTTTTTTTTTTTAAATAGCTTTGGTAGTAGAGTATATGATAATAGTTTGAATTGTTATCATAGTACTTGGAATAATCATTTTCTCATAGGCCATGGAAATGATTATTTTAAGATTATTTCATTTTACCTTCTTTTATTTTCAATGAAAGCTATTCATTTTTTTAATCAAATAGTCATTCACGTTCAGGTATGTTTCTTGTTTTGTTTTGTTTTTTTGTTTTTTTTTTTTTTTTTCTTAAAGTTTGAAATAATTTTTTTTTTTTTTTTAAAAAATGTGGTCTATTTATCTAAAAATAGTTATTCGTAACAATAAGTTACCAAAGAAAAGAATGACTATTTCCATTCTAAGGACCTATTTTGCGAATCAAACGGGCCTTAAATGGTAAACCAATTGATTAAACGCATATTAATTCTTTTTTGAACAAATTAAACGCATATTAATGGTAACTTACATGCTTAAGTTTTTCCTTAAGCCTTTATTAAATTCGCAATATAAATTAAGGTTCACATATTGCTACTTGAACAGGCTATTATATACACCATGTTGGATAATACGGATGAAGCAAGGAAATGGTGGAAAGAATACACAAGAGCTGTTCAAGGAGGAATCCCCTTTCCAGAGGGCAGCTGATCCGATTAACTCACCTCATTTTCCATTTTCTTTTTTCTTTTTTCTTTTTTCAATTTAGAATCATTCAGGACTATAATGCATTGAGGAAGCATAGCCCAACTCTTTTATTCTTTCTTTACTTAAAAAAAAAAAAAAAAAAAAAAACTATTATAAGATTTGAATGCATAACGTTTTATGCCTTCTTATTATACCAAATCCTCTGTAATAGGGTTGCCATGTTAATACAACAATTTATCATATTTTAAGCTTCAAAGAAAGGTATCAGCCCCAATTTTCAGGTTGCAAAGGGTGGACTTAATTATGTCTTTGTGATTTAATCTTATGAGCTAAGTTTCTAAGTAAAAATAAAAGAATTTGCAAAATGAATACATATTTGACCTTATGACCCATTTATGTGATAAATGAATTTACTTTGGATCCAAGAGCTATTGACTGTTGTGAACAGCACAACCACCAATGGGTGGGGTCACCACGGTACTAATATCACTAGTGGGGTAGATCACCCGTGGTTGGACTTGATTAGACAACTAGTGATATTTCGCTATGTGCA
The DNA here is from genome assembly GCF_901000735.1 of Corylus avellana. NCBI lineage: Eukaryota > Viridiplantae > Streptophyta > Magnoliopsida > Fagales > Betulaceae > Corylus > Corylus avellana. Next base: position 25,865,453 of record NC_081542.1, read on the forward strand.
CTGTCCAATGCATTAGGGTTGTATCAAATGATCTGACAGACGCACAAATTGCACCATAAGAAGGTTATGGCCCATGGGTATGAACATGCGACATAGAGTATGATTATGACTATGGTACACATATGATGTACTGCATCAACTCGATTTTCTCAAGTTGCTTTATGAAGTGTGATTTCCTCAATTTTTTATTTTTTATTTTTATAAAAGATTGAGTTCACTACATACTTACGTGTTTCATGCCTGACTGCTCACCAAGTTGTTAACTTATGTTTTATTTTTCCACTTCTAAACAATCATTTATAAGAATTAAATCAACAGTCATGATCTGGTCGTTTCAAACTTTGATGATTTGTGCCAAGTGCGCCATCAAGGCCATACTGCCACGCATGCACGTCCGGTGCACCATACTAGAATATAAACATTCAAGTAATACAATAGCTTAGTTTGAGTTGGCCCGGGCATTATAATATATCTCAATTGTTTTCTATATTTCTCATGTGAAACTAAAACTCTTTAAATAACTTACATGTATTGTTACATTATATATACATACATAATTATATGAACTTTTTGAACTTTTTTGCAAGACTCTTCATAGTTCTTCCTACATGTGTAACACGTTCTTATACTAAAAAAAGAAAAAGTCATGAAACGAAAATGATGCCTTGCCAGATAACTACTGAGAATTTTTCTTAAAGAAGTAAACAAGATACCTTACTTCAAGACACAATGTGTTTTTTGTCAGCCATGGCTACTCCAAAGTGGTCTCCTTGATGCTACAATGAGATAGCCGATCAAATTTCCCAAAAGCACAAACCATAGCTCCATGGAATCTTCACTTTTCCTCCGCCACGGCCCTCTGCCCCCTCTCCGCCTACGCATCCCTTCCCCTGCAACGGTAACAATCCTTTCATCTCTTCCACTCACCAACACTAAAACTTCAATTCTTCACCGCCCACTTGGGCATGGCTTCGGCCCTGTTTGTGCCATTAATGGGTTCCCAAAAGCTTCAACGAATGATGATGGGAAGCAAATTGTGAGAGAGAGTGTAGGGGCGTCTCTGGCTCTGGCTTGTGTTCTTGGAATAATCAGCTGCGGTTGTACGATGAGTCCTCCTGTAGCCATTGCAGTCAATAGGGCTCAGAAAACTATATCGATGCCAGGATTTTCACATATATACCCGTTGGATGGGAGGGTGGCGCTGAAATCGTTGCTGGATACGAGTGTCTACCTTGCTTCAAAACAGAGGAAGCCCAAAAATCCTGTTTTGCCGTCATGGGAAAGTAAGGATAAGCCTACACCCAAACAGGTCGCTGCCAGTTTTAAGGTACATTTCTCTGCTCACTGCAGCTGCTTGATTCTATCTATCTATCCTCATAATATTATGCATATCATATGACTTTGTATTAACAATTTTGAGTGATGATAAAGGGAACGCCGGGCGTGCCCACGCCCGGCTGATTTAATATTTTAAAATAATAAAATATAATATTTTATTATTTTAATTATAAAAAAAAAAAAAATTAAGCTAGACATGCATGACTGTTCACGTACGCTTGGCGTTCTCCGTATCATCACTCAACAATTTAATATTAAAAACTTGTGCTAAAAATGAAGGGTCAAGCTGCTTGAGCATAGACGGAATTAGGATTTTTCCAGTCAAATGAAGGGTCAAGCCTAATTTTTAAACAAAAAATGCACATATATTTAATCTAACAAAAACATTGTAAAAGAAAATTTGAAAAACAATGGGACTATGGTCCTCTTAGAGCCTATTTGGAAATTGAAATTGCGTTTGAGGGGCCTAAAAGTACGTTTAATACTAAAAAAATTCATTTGAAAAAAAATAGTCGTTTGGGAAAAAATTTAAAAGCGCATTTAAGGGTCTAAAAAGCTTAAAAATAACAAAAACGCACTTTTGGTAAAAGCTTAAAAATAAGGCTTTTGCCAAAACCACTTTTTTGACTCAAAAAATCTATTTTTCAAACGCAATCACAAATAGGCTCTTAGTCTTAGAGCATGTTTGAGAAATATAGCTTTTAAGTAAAAAAAAACCTTTTTTTGACAGAAACTTCATTTTTATGCTTTTAACAAAGTCATTTTTTGGCTTTTTGAACTCTTAAAAGTATTTTCAATTTTTTTTACCAAACATATACTTTTTTCTACAAAAAGGTTTTTATAAATGATAAATACACTTTTAAGCTTATCACGGCCAAACATGCTCTTATTGTGATTCCATCTATGCTTTTAGCAGCAGTAGACTAATTACCACAATCTTGAGGTATTACAAGTAGCATCTTGTAGCCCTAGGAGGGCCGACTTATTGCTAGGTTAGGCAGTCATCGAAGGCCCTAATGGAATAAGGCACAAGTAGCAATAGTATAATTAAGTATTTTAAAAAAAAAAATTATAAAAAAAAACCTTCCTAAGGCCTCAATTATAATAAAAAATAATTACAAAGAATCGAATAGCAAGAAAAATGAAAATCTAGATCAATGGCACCCCTAAAGTTGTAACTAAACTCAAATATTTAATTTTCCTTGAACATAAAACCAACATGTCGGCTTATTTGTTTATTAAAATAATGTGTAGAATAAAGTAAATTTCATTTTGTTGAAATTAAATTCTACGGAAAAATGAATTATATGTAGCTCGATCAATAGATAATATGTCATTCATTCATTGAAACTAATTAATGTTTTGCAATAGAGATAAATTCTACATGTCACTCAAAAAAAATTGAAGAGCTAGTTAGGTATCAAAAAGTGAGAAGAATAATTTTTGGGAAAAGCACACTTTACCCCCTCAAAGTTTGGGGCGATTTTCAATTCGTCCACCAATGTTTCAATTTTTGCAATGCATCCCCCCAAAATTGCAATTTTTTTTTTTTCAATTCGACCAATTTTATCCAAAAATTTCTATATTACCGCTAATTTATTATTATTTTTTTTTATAAAAAAATTTTAAAAAAATATTCGGAGTGGCCGTAGCCACCCTTTGGCCATTTTTGCAATCCCCAATTTTTTTTTTTTTTTATAAAAAATAAAAAAGTAAGAAAATTAGGGGCAATATGGGAATTTTTAGATGAAATTGGTCGAATTGAAAAAAATTTGCAAGTTTGGGGAGGTGCATTTCAAAAATTGAAACATTGGTGGTTGAATTGAAAATCGCCCCAAACTTTGGGGGGGTAAAGTGTAATTTTTCCATAATTTTTAATTAAATATTAAAAAAAAAATGATAGCTGATACAAAATATATCAGATCAAATAATCAATAAATAATGCTATTTTTTTAATAGTTTTTTTTTTTTTTTTGACAAATAAATAGGAAATGGCAATGTGGCTAATGAAATCTGGGAAGAGTGAAGATGCAGTGAAGCTTCTGAAAAAGGCATGTAAGGACTGCTGGGATTCGGAGACGAGGTTCAACCTGGAGCTGGCACTAGTTGAAGTTCTCATCTGCCTGGTACACAACTTTCTACTTTTGGAAAGCTCTGTCATCTCTTGCACCTTCCGATAGCATAGTATCGCTCAAAGTTGACTAAATTAATAAGAATTTAACAAAAAAATCAGCTTAATATTGAATTGATGGATCTATGATTTGGGAAATCGGAATTAACTTTGATATGTATAATCTATTACATTATTATTATTATTATTATTATTATTATTATTTTTTCCTCTGGGGAACAAAATGAAAACTAATTGAGAATATCAGAAAAGAAAATGCAGCATTATAATCATCGAATGATGATGATGATGATTGATGTTAAACCTAGCCATGGGAATTCACTTTGTTAAAATATTACTTTTCAGAGTCCGTTTGGAATTGCGTTTAAGAAATAGAGTTTTTAAGTCAAAAAACGCTTTTTGGCAAAAGCTTCATTTGTAAGCTTTTGTCAAAAGTGTGTTTTAGCTATTTTTAGGCTTTTTGAACCCTTACAAGCACTTCCAATTTTTTTTTACTAAACGGGTACTCTTTTTTTTTTTTTCAAATATATTTTTTGAGTGTTAAACACACTTTTAGACCTCTCAAACGCACGCCTAAACAGACCATAAGTAATTAAGTTGAGTATTTTAAAACTTTTGAAATAATTGATAATTTAACATGATATTAAAATAGAAGTTTTGAGTATCATCTGGGCTTACATGTGTGAGGGATGTTCAAATATTAATTTAAAGGAAAAAAAAAAAAAACACTTTACCCCTGGCGAAAGTATGCACCACACCTCTTTTCGTTTTGGTGTCAAATGTTCAAAAAGCACAATCTACTCTCCATAGTGTCTAACCGTGGCAAAAAAGACCATCCGTCAACTTCTTTCATCTTTTTGGATGGAAATCCAATCACGTGGGTCGCACGTGACTTTTTAAGAGACAAACTCTTGAAAATGCTCCAAAAAAAAAAAAAAATTAATTAATTAATTAATTAATTCTTTTTAAAAAATAACCAGTAGTCCACTCACTCCCTGTGGTCATATGGGGTTTGGTCGAGCCCGCATTCAAAGGGTTTCGACATCCCGCATTTGACCACATGAGGGTGGTTCACCATCTCTATTGTTGCTGTGGATAATAATGATGAATAATATGTAATCGAAAAAAAAGAGTCAAGACACAGATTTAACGTGTTTTGGCAATGTGCTTACATCTACAGAGAGTGCGTCTTTATTTTACTATTAATGATTTAGAGTTGCATCATAATATATATATAGAAAAACTCTAATTGTACAGACGTATTTTGTCTACTTGGCCAACAATTGGTATTCTAAAATGAGTCACTAGTTTCAACAATCCCCAAACTAGCTGTGGTGGATCCATTTGGCCACATGAGGATGGCCGAACCAGTACCCCTAGTGGCCACCCCCATTTAAAAGATTAACCCCTAGTTGTCAAGCCACCTCCAATGTGTGTGTAATATATATAAATATTCTTTTCTTTTTTTCTTTTTTTTTTTTTGGTATTTTATCTTCTATGTTTTTGACACTTTAGCACTCGGGGGCATTTTCGAGAGTTTCTCTCTTAAAAAGTCACTTGTGACACTTGTGATTGAGCCCAAAGAGATAGAAAAAGTTGACGAAGGGTTCTTTTGCCATTGTGAGAAACTTTTTTTTATTTTTATTTTTATTGTATTATTATTTTTTTTTTGGGTGGGTTGATTTTTACTTTTTCAACATTGAACGCCAAAACGAAAAAGGGTGAATACTTCTAGAAGATAGTGTATTTTCTCATAATTTAAAAGATTAAGCATTTAAAATAACTAATAATTTAACAAGCTCTAGTCTACATATCTAAAAATTCCAGTAGCAGCAAATACTTATTGTGACTGTTCTTGTGCATATTTCAATCAACTTCCTTGATGATCATATGTAATCATTTTCTCCTTATTGAATTAGAAAAAAAAAAAAAAAATCAACTTCTTGATGGAGCTATGAAATTCGTGGGCCTAACTTATCTCATAAAATCGGTTCTATAAGAGAGGTCGCTCACTCCTTATAAACATGCTCAAAATTTTGTTCACAGATGATGTGAGATTATTCATGCTTCACTTCCAAATTCTTAGTTGTAGGAAGTCATGGCAATATTACCAGAGCATTATCTTTGAACAATACTGCCTTTGAGGTCCTCATAATTACATTGTTTTGTCCAAAACGTGTGAGAACTTGAGCAACAAGGATTTGAATAGCATGAGTCTATCATATGCTGCTGCTTCTCATCATTCTCTTGGTTTTACAAATGTTTCCTTGTCTGTTAATGAACCTGTTCCAAATTATGGCTAATGGTCCAAAAAGGATGAAATAGATTGAGAGAAAATAAGATCCATCGCTAGGGTAAACCAGATCAGCACCTGGTTAGAGCATCTCTAGCAAAAGTAACCAAAATAGCTACTTAAAAAATATAAAATTTTATTTTAGGTAATCTTTTTATTTATATTTTTATTTATATACACTCTAATAGATTCTTTATTGTACTATTTATTTTCTTCAAATATTCTTTTATGCGGGAGAGAGTGCGAAAGAAAGAGAGGAAAAGAGAGAGTGAAAGAAAGAAAGGGATAGAGAAAATAATAAAACTCTTTTGTAGTGTGAATAGTAAATAAGTAAAAGAGCCTACTTTTAGAGGTGCCAAAAAAGCTATTGAAAATGTAGAAATTTCTACTTTAACTACTCATTTTTCTGTACACACTCCAACAAATTCTTTATTTTACTCTCTATTTTCTTTAAATATTATTTTGTGTGAGAGAGTGTGAAAGAAAGGAGGGGGGAGAGAGAGAGAGAGAGAGAGTGAAAGAAAGAAAGGGGAAGAGAGAAACTAATTAATAAAAAACTTTTGTAGTGTGAATGGTAAATAGACATAAAAGCCTATTTACTGTTCACACCATAAGAAAAATATGTTAAAATAGCTAATCTACTGGACACAAAAAAATAGATTATAATAGTGAAATTTAGTTATTATGAGTCACTTGCATATTCTGTTGGAGATGCCCTGTTCACACTTTAGGAAAAAAAAAAGAAGTTAAAATAGCTACTCTAGAAAGGTATACTGGTGGACAGTGAAAATAGATACTTCTTTATTTATGGGGTGTTACAGATGTTGGGTTAGTCTTTGGCGAAGACAGTGGTATTGGTTCTAGTGTCATGGGATATGTCAATTTAGATTATGCGAGTGAACTGGTTGTGACACAAGGAGATATCACATTGAAAAAAATTGTATGTTGGTTAAGCCAATTTTAGTTCTCAAGTTCAAGAGTTGATTGTTATTTGTAGCTTACAATTGCCCTTATGGGTGTTGGACGAGACGTTAGAAGGAAATTTGTACTTGGGACTTGATGACAAATCACGTCAAGGTGAAGATTGTTACAAGTTACTTGATTTCCCATGTCAACTCAGGTGGGGCCAGCCATTACTCCTTTTACTTTTGGTATTGGTTTTGTTTCAGAGTGGAAGTTGGTCTTTACTACTTCTACAACTTGGATTTGGAGTTCCTATATAAGCCGGCAATCTTGTCTTATAAAAGGAGACTCAAGACACAAAAAATAGCTCATAACAGTTAAATTTAATTATTATAGATCATTTGCTTATTCTCTTAGAGATGTTGTTAGCATTCTTGTTGTCTTTAACCCGAAGAATTAATATATACAGGGGAAATATCCAGAGGCCTTGAAGTGCGACTGCTTCCGGAGTTCAGGTGGCCCTTCAGATGGTCGACTTCTTCTTTACCAGGTGTGTGAATTACTAGTAATTTTAGAGCAAAAAACGAAAATGAAAAGAAATTAATGAAGAAAGGTCGCAAACACCCGCTTTAGTGACTTTTGGATTTGCGATTTTAAAATATGCGATTTGAAAACGTGATTTTTAAAAATACATTTAAGAGTAACATAAAATTGACTTTTAGAACTACTCTATATTTCCGATATTGAAAGGAAATATATTAAAACGATATTGTAGGTTACTCACTTTTTATAGGATTGAATGTAATAAGTTTTGATGGTAATCAATATTTATCTCGCTATCTCAAATTTTCTATAAATATGAGCGTTTTGTATTATAAATGATCAATGAATAAGAGCAAAATGTAGTCTTTTTTTGTAATTCGAACCTTTTAATTATTTGTATTTATTTGGTTATTTGCAATATATATAAGGGTTTTCATATTAATTCCTATTTGTACAGGCTATTATATACACAATGTTGGGTGATAGGAAGGAGGATGCAAAGAAATGTTGGAGAGAATACGCAAGAAGTGTTGAGGGCATTGAAGATTTCCCCAACCCCGAAGACTGGCCGTAGCAATTCATGTTGGTGTATGGCCGATAAAAGCATTTCAATTCCGATATTTCCTTAATTCCGTTTTAACTAGAACTATATGCACTTCTTTGTTTAACTATTTCATTTTTTTTCTTTTGTTTTTGCTTTTTTGTTTTGTTTTCAATTTATAATCGTTCATGACTACAATGCATTGAGGAAGCATAGCTTGTATGAAAATTGTTTTATGCCTTGTTATTAGAGTACATAATGTTTACTTAATATATATAGGATTTGAATACATAATGTTTTATGCCTTGTTATTAGAGTATTAGGTTGCCATGTTACTAGAACAATGTCATATTTTAAGCTTCAAAGAAAGGTGTCGGCCTGGATTTTGTGGCTGCAAAGGACGGACGTCTATATATCTAGAAGAATTACAAATAAAAAAAAAAAAAAAAAGTGTTCATTACAATTTTTGTTTTTAATTAAAACGTGATGTGATAGTCTATAATTAGTAAAATAATTAACTAAACAATATAACTTATTAATTTAATTATTTATTGTCAACTAAATTATCAACTCTATACTCTTAATTATTTACTAATTATATATGGAATGTCTCATCAGTTTGTATGAAAATTGTAATAAAAATAGAAGTACTTCAAGCATTTTCCAAGAAATTTCAACATGGAAAATACTTGGGTACTACAATTTTTAGTACAAAATCATTTATAAATTGAAGTGGCAGTCCATAAGTAGTGAATAATTAAGACTAGCTATATGATTTTAAATTTGCCACTAATTAACTAATTAATTAAATTGATAAGCCAGATTCTTTGCTTAATTATTCCACTACTTATCAATTTCTTACATTGGCTTAGTTATTTCTTACTTTTATCTAAAATAGATAAGCAAAATACTAAAAACATTATGTATTGGATTATGCATCTTAAATGTAAAATGCATTCTTACTGCGGTCTGTTCACACATACATCTCATTAATATATTATTTCTCTCTCTCTCTCTCTCTCTTTATATCTCTTTTCCTAAAATTTTCTCCTATTATTTCTCTCTCCACATATCTTTTTTCCCAAAAGTTGAAAAAAAAAATGATTAAATACTTTTTTGCCCCTTGTTGTTTAACAACTTTATTTTTTGCTCCATCGATTTCATTTTACATTACAAATAGTACTTTGATAATGGATAAAAATATAGATGGTACCTCCGTCCAAAAATTGATGGAAATCCACATTAGCACCCTTAAAAAATTGACACATGGACATATACCTAATTAGAAATATATATATGATTAAAAACATTAAAAATTTAATTTAATTAAAAAAAAAAAAAATTGGAGAAGCCTCCCCTTTAGGAAAAATGGGGGTGGCATTTTTCCTAAAGGGGCCACTCCCATGGGGTTTTTGAAGCCACCCGTGGCCGGTTTGGGGGGTGGCCAAACCACCTCCCAGCTAGCAAAATGGGGGTGGCCGGAACCACCCCAAGGTTGTTGGGTTAAATATAATTTTCTTGTATGATGTTTTGTGTGTTAATATAATAAAATGATTGGGCCTACAATTTCTGTGACAACCCAATATAATGGATCTTGAGCTCAAATGATGGGTTCCTCCGTCACTTTTTGATCAAACTTAATGGTGTCATACATCATGTGTCTCAATTGACACATCATCTTCCTTATCAACAACTAATATAAATGTTACTTCATTAAGCGCTAAGTCATCCATAAAAAAAAAAAAGACCAAACTCTATAAACAAAAATCATCTTATTCGTCATCCTAATCTTTTGGATATGTAGCATTAGAGGTCAAATTGTTAATTTTGCTATTGGGTGCTAACATGGACTTTGGTGTGTCAAATAAGACATGTGAAAGATAAAAAACGTTAATTTTGACAGTAAAGTGATACACTGACTAATTTAAAATTTGGACAAAACCTAATGAATAAGACATGTGATAGATAAAAAACGTTAATTTTGACGGTAGAGTGATACACTGACCAATTTAAAATTTGGACAAAATCTAGTGACTTTATTCTTAAAATTGAAAATCTAAGAATTGAATCAAAATCAGATGAAAACTCAAGGGTTAAATATAATTTTTCTCAATTCTTGCATACGGAAAGTATGGAATGAGTGGCGAAAAATCATACAACACGCTATCCATCTCTCTTGGTAAGTATCTATAGTTAGAAATGTACATTACATAGCATTCCTCTTTTTCAAAAAAAGATTAAAGGCGTTTTTGGTATCGGTTAATGGATGTCTTGGTTTCAAAAACTATCACACATAAGACTTGTATACATCCAATAAACGCAGATGATACTTTCATTCATAGTTCCACCCAATAATTTAATGGCGTGCCACATAAAACTAATTAATAACTATCACATGTCTCATATGTCTCATTAATATCATTTAACAAAAAAAAAATGGAGTGGGTCTAGCCCAAATGGCACACGTAGCAATTGCTGATTGGTTTGACATGGTACATTGTTAAATTATTGGACATAAATACTATATGTTATAATTAGATGTCAGGTACCATCTACGATAGTTTTTGAAATTAGGAAATCCGTTTGATACCGCTTTAAACCACAAGTACCTGAAACAACTCTAACCCTAAAAATAATAGCATATGCCTATGTGTTGGGGATATATATGACTTGTGGACTCACTCAATCATCATTTATATGGGAAGATAATCAGGCCATCAAAGGAAAACAATCTTCTTTTCCACTTCGAAACTTTACACTCACCTTACCATTAATGCAATCTACATGGTAAATTACACTCTACAAGGAAAATCACACGTATTCATCAAGGCTACCCTATTTGACGTGAGGCTTCTCCCATCAAAAGGGGTACACCCCTGTTACAGAATATGTTCATTTGCTCCTGCTGAATATGCTCAAATTCTATAATTTTCCATGTTCTCTATTCAATTTTATTAGAGAATATATATATAACTAAGCATCAGAGTTCTCTTGGTCATTCCACTACAAAAAAAATGGGATTTTCTGACGTGGCTACAGTAAATATTTTGTTGCCACGTCAGCCATGTTCTGACGTGGTACTATTCCGACGTCAGAAAATTATTACAGATTTAGCAATTTCAAAAAATTATATATTTTCTGATGTGGCCACATTTACCACGTCAGAATTTTTCTGACGTTGGAATTTGCAACGTCAGAATTTTCTGACGTGGCACACCGCCACGTCAGAAAATTTATGACGTGCTACAGTGCTACGTCAGAAAATTATATATATATATATATTTAATTTTATATTTATTTCTGACGTGCCAGGTGTTGCACGTCAGGAAATTACCTCGATTGGCCCCCTTTAGGCGGGATTTTGAACTTCTTTCCCTCTTTTTATTTCCCCCCTCAACTTTTTCCCACTTATTATTTTTTAACTCTTCATTTTTTTTCCCAGCACATTCTCTCTCCTGTCTCAATCTCCTTGCATCACTTTTTTTTTTCCTAGCTGCTTCTCTACAGTCTGCACGGCACCTCTAGAGGATGAAGAGAAACAAAAGGTGAAGGGAAAAAATTGAGAAGCATGCAGCAGATCGAAGAAAGCAGAAGAAGAAGAAAAAGAAAAGGAGAAGAGAAGAAGAAGAAAAAAAAAAGAAAAAAAAGGAGAAGAGAAGAAGAAGAAGAAGAGGAGAAGATCGATAAGAAGATTTTCTGGGTTTTTCAGATTGATTTTTTGATTTCTTGATGGTTGGTTTTAATTTTTTGAAGATGTTTTCGGTTTGAGTTTTTGAAAATATTTTCAAAAACTCAAACCATGGTGCAGATCTACACCATGGAGATAGAAAAGAAGAGGGAGAGAGTGAGAAAATTAAATGGAGAAATGGGAGCTAGCGCTGGAGAAAAGAAGAGAGAGAGAGAATTGAGAAAAGAAGAAAGGGAATGGCCGGCCATGGTGCAGAGAATTTAATTAATAAATTAAAATTAAAAAAAAAATTCAGAAAAAATTTAAGAAAAGAAAAATTAATATTTTATTTAATTTTTCAATTTTCTGACGTGGTAGAAATACCACGTCAGAAAATTTTCTGACGTGGCATCTTTACCACGTCAGAAAATATTTCTGACGTGTGACAAAGTAAAACGTCAGAATTTTTTAACGTTTTACCCACTCACACGTCAGGAAATTTTTTTTCCTGACATCTATGTTTCTGACACTCGACACGCGTCAGAAACGACCCGTCAGAAAAATTTCCTGACACGTCAGACACTAAAAAACGTCAGAAATCTCCTGTCATAAAAAAATTGTTTTTCTGTAGTGTTCAAGGGACCGCATGAACTTCTAGTGACTATTTTCTCTATTTTGTAAAAGCTCCATCGTTGGTCCAACCATCCAAAAATCTGCTTCAACACCATGCATGTAACAATAAAGAGCTGGAGCTTCAATTACCCAATCAATTGAATCGAAAAGTTTCCGGCCACTTCTCTTTTTAAGTTTTGTGTTCCTTCCATCTCAGAAACTTGAGTATCATCTTGGACAATTTTTGAGAAAGTTGGCAACATTAATATAATAAATAGGATATCCTTGATTTCTTTATCATATTAATAGTACTTATATAACGATTTTAATGCCATAAAATTTTCAACTGTCCAACAACCCAACCCAATTAGAAGAAAAGAGAAAATGGGAGAAAATGAGAGAAAAGAAAAAAGAAAAGGAAAATTACAGTTTAATAGGTATGCATGGAGTAACATATATATATATATACACAAACTTTTTTCATTTAATTTAAGGAAATACCATTTCTTTACTTCTGTTTCTTCTTTGCATCCGCCTTGTAGATGTCATCTTTGAGCAACTTGACTATGTTCTCAAATTCCTTGAAATCGGTAATATCGTTGTCGAGTACTTGGGTATCTTCTCCCAAACTAGGTGGCCATTGAAAGTGTCTTTGAATATCCTTAAAATCTTCCCAACATTTTTTGGCTTGTTCGGGGTGACCCAACATGATGTTAATGATACCCTGCATATTATATTTCACAAATATGTCAATGTCAATAGCCATTGGAGAACAAAACGTGGTTTCAAAATTCTCTTTATTTTTCTTGGAGCACTCATAACATATATATTTTTATGTTATCGGTTTTTGAGTTGGGATTAATCGATAATGTTTTACATTAGTGTTAGAAACGTTAAATCTTATTTCAAAAACTTAAGTTGATAGGAAGAGGTAAATTTAATAATTATTTTAACAAATAAGACAAAAAGAGAAGTCGTCACCTTATACAGTGGACGTCGCGCATCAGCAATCTCTTCATGTTTCAGGCACTCGAAGTTAAAAGCCTTCTCAAAATCTCCCTAGAGATATGTCAAAACAGTAAGAAATCACTTGTTAGATTCAAACGGTCAAGTGAGAAAGCTCTAGGTCCCAAAGGAAAAAAGAAAAAGAAAAAAAAAGGAAGACTTATTTTCATTTCCCTATCACACAAATTCTCTATTAGAATGGGAAAGCATGCATATATATTGACTCATTGAGTTATTAAATGAATGCATGAATCACAAATTTGAACTTCCATGGTATTAATTCCCTAGTCAATGAGTTTATGGGGTATTTTTAACAAAGGGGGTTTACCCTCGAAGAGTAGCTCAATTGAATGAAACCACGCCTCATAAAATGTTAAAAGCTATGTTTCTCAACGCAATCTCAAATATGCTCTTAATGTCATTGTTAATGAATTCCCGTTGGCTTTGAAATATAATAAAAAATAATTTTGTAACTTCTAAGTAAAATTTCAGTTAAAATCAGTTAAGAAATAATGACCTTATAGATGAGCATCTCCACAAGCAACATTTGGATCTCATAGGCTTCTTGTTGCTTCTCCTCATGTACCTTCACTGCCTTTTCTAATACTTCCACGGCATCATCTTCTTTCCCGCTCATTTCCAGCTTTGCCACCGTTCGCTTCATTGCAAATGGAAAAAGCTGTAAACTCACATATCTCTCGGGAAAAAGTTTGAGCTTAAAAGAAGGCACCTGAATACTTGCCTTTTTCATAAGAGTTATTTTTTGAAAAAGAAAAACCTTTAGAAGAAACTACATCAACAAATAAATCAAAATTTACTATATATTTCCATTAAGGCTCCATTTGTTTATGAGTAAAATAATTTTTGAAAAATATTTTCGTATCTTTTGATATTTGGTACGACTGAAAAATATTAGTCAAACATAAAATATTTTCGATTTGATCAGAAAAGCTTCATTAATTTTCGTAAAATAGTTTCACTTTTCTAAAATCGTAAATCATTTTTTCAAGTTTGAGTTTTTTCTACTCAAACTACCGGAGTTTGTTGGACAACCGCCGGGCCTGAACCTCTGCTGGAACTCCAACAAACCAACACCAGATATTGACAAGACCTCTGCACGACCACTGTTGGATCTCAGCCAGAAGTTGCAAGCTGTTTTTCCGACATCTCTCATTTTCCGTACAAGCAAAATGGCAAAAAATATTTTAGAGAAATCTCGCCATTTTTTTTTTCTTTCTAAAAATTAATTTTATTGACGAAAAATATTTTATGTCGAAACAATCTTTCCGGATTTTGGGAAATATACCTAGAAAATTAGAATGATTTGGTTTCCTTGTGTAGTTTTAAGATAGGGGTAACTACATTTAGTCCTTTACTCCTTCAAACTTTAAAAATTGCAATTGATCCTCCAAACTATCTAGTTCTTTCACTTAACCCCTTCCCTTAGGATTTTCCACTAAATCCAAAGGAAATTTTGAAAATGACAATAATACTCCTACATCACATAGAAAAAGAAACCACAATGGAGGAGACCCAGACCGTGGGTCTCTATGACTAGGGAAGGTTTTTTTCTTTTTTAATCTAAGAGCATAATTGTATTTTCATTGAAATTGTAGGGGTGTAATAAATATTTTACCCATTTCCATCAGATTTAATAAAAAATTCTAACAAGAGGGAATAAGTGAAATGAGTTGGTAATTTGAGGGGGCCATTGCAACTTGGGGACATTGCAATTTAGATTTAAATTTGATGCTAACTGAAATTTTCGCTTTTTTAAAAATTGAGATAATTTCAACATCTTTGTGAAATTCCAATACATTTTTTTTTTTTTTCTCAACTCAATACCGGGAAGGGGAAAAGGAAAATTACGTAAAAATAAAATACAAAGATGACAAAGAAGCCATCCTTACAAATGTTGAGAATTGGTTAAATAAATGACACAGCCCACAAAGTAACGGGTATAACAAAAGACGGCAATAAAAGTAGGCAAAGTTTTATAAACGAAACAAACTACGAACTAGCAAAGGACAGGAAGGGGCATGACCGTCTCAAGACCTTTCAACAATATCTGTATCCCCATGGTAGAACACACAAATAGGGGCATGACCATTGAAGTACCCTTCAATCCTCCCTAAACCCCGCATTTGAATAAACAACACAACCATTAGTAGTCGGTTGAAGGTAATAAACACGACTCAATCGTCGGTTGAGGGGAGGATAGCACTGTCGAAACAAGATAAAAAAAGGCATGCACAAAATGTCTCCAGCACAAGGATCAACCAAATACAAATAGGGAGACAACTAGCCACAGAAAACAAGAAAATAGAGGGGAAAAAAAAAATCACGGAACAGTAGCACCGACGGATGGCAAGGCAGAAGAAGGCGACAAAGACGGCTGGAATCCAGCGACTGGATCTCACACGCCAGCAGTGGAGGCCGGAAAGCAGGCGGGACCACCGTGGATGGCCGGTAGCAGAGACAGGGATCGGCCGAAAGGAGAGACAGAGCCGCCACGCATGGCGTACGGGTGTCCAGGTTGGGCTTCTTGAAATTGATTGATCAGG
>NC_081542.1:25881149-25900071 GCF_901000735.1 Corylus avellana
TGAATACTTGCCTTTTTCATAAGAGTTCTTTTTTGAAAAAGAAAAACCTTTAGAAGAAACTACATCAACAAATAAATCAAAATTTACTATATATTTCCATTAAGGCTCCATTTGTTTATGAGTAAAATAATTTTTGAAAAATATTTTCGTATCTTTTGATATTTGGTACTGTTAGAATATAATCAGAATATATTCTGATTATATTCTGATAATCACCATAATTGCTGATAATCACCATAATTGCTGACAATCAGCATAATTGCTGATTTGATATATTTTCCCTGTATATACATTGATATTATTCTGTAATATTGTACATTAATTCCTTGATTGTAATTCCTATTTTATCTGGCCTTATTCAACTATAAATAGGCCTCATTGTATACAGTTCTAAATACACAGAAATACAATATTCAGTTTATCCCTATATTCTCTAGTCTTCTTTAGTTATTTTAACATGGTATCAGAGCCAAGTTTTGGCCTTGTCTAGAGAAGTAGGAAGTTAGTCCGTTCAAAGGCTTTTTCGATCTTGTTTTGGTATAATTATTGTACCAACAGGCTCAAAAAGGTCCGATCTGTCCTGTGGAGTTATCAGATCAACATTCTGAAATTCAACGTGCTCTCACGCGCCGCCTGAAGTCTCTGTGTCACTGTTCACGCGCCTCACGCGCCGCCTCCGGCCACCACGCGCCGCCCCAGTCAGCCGTTTTCAGAAAATTCCGCCAGAATCCAGATCGGAGGCTGCCGATCTACTGACCTGCAGAAAGAACGCGCCACCAGGACCTTCCACGCGCCGCCACGCGCCGCCTGAAGTCTGTGGAATTTTGAACCACCACCACCAACTACTATTTCCGGCCACCACGCGCCGCCCTGTCAGCCGTTTTTCAAAAACGAATCATAGATTCGTGATCGGAGGCTGCCGATCTGTCGAACCGGAGCCACCACGCGCCACCCAGAGCTGCCACGCGCCGCCACGCGCCGCCACGCGCCACCACCTTGTAAGTTGTCTTGTTGAGCTTATTTCTTTTACACTACACCTGCCCACACTAGATTATTTCTACCTTTTGAGCTCACACACCTACAGTAGACCTAGCCACACTAGATTTCAGCCCTCTTGAACCAAGCCTATACTCCTTACTATAGACTCAGCCACACCAGATCCTCACCCTTAAAAACAAGCTTATATCCCCTATCATACACTCGACCACACCAGATTAATTCTCGCACCAGGCTCACAGAACCTACCCTACACCCAACCACACCGGATTATATTCCAAAAAAAAAAAAAAAATGGCCGTACCTCCTACCACTCTCCCAAACACCAAAGATATTACCCAACCTATCCCTACTATTCTTGATGGCTCCAATTACCCGGCTTGGTCACAAAATATGAGTAGGTGGCTCAAAGGACATTGTCTTTGGGAGTATGTTTCTGGTGAAGAACCTAAGCCTCTTGCTGGAAAAGAGGAACCTGCTGCGGCTTTCTCAACCCGCCTCCGCACATGGAAAAGTATCCATTACAGGATTATTTCTTGGTTCTCCAACACTTGTGTTGTCTCCATCAGCATGACATTTGGCAATCTTGACAATGCCAAAGATGTCTGGGATATGTTAGCTCAGCGCTACAGCACTACTGATCTTGCTCAGCGGTTTCAAATTGTGACCAAGCTTCATCACATGCGCCAGGAACCAGGTTAGAGTATTACTGACTTTTATTCACAAATGACCTGTCTTTGGAATCAATTATCATTATGTGAGCCAAAGTGGAGGGATAAGGTTGATGCCTCTGAGTACATCGCTTTTCGCGATAGCATGCGCCTAGCCGAGTTTCTTGCGGCAATTCGAGATGAGTTTGAGCATACTCGAGCTTCTCTTCTTCACCGCTCACCACTGCCATCTTTGGAGAGTGCTCTTAGTGAACTTGTTTCAGAAGAGACTCGATTCTCTACTATGAAGTTACACACCTTTGAGATGGTCATGGCCACTGCATCCCGCAATGCGCGTGCTCCTAATTCTATTCTTGCCGGGTCTTCCTCATCCAATCGGAACATCCAGTGCCACTATTGTCAGAAGTTTGGCCACAGATATAGTGAATGCAGGAAAAGACTTTCTCGTGGGAATCATCGAGCTCCTAGTCATAAGGCTGCTGCGGTCACTCATACTGATACATCAGATATGTCTTACACCGATATTGCACCCCAACCCAGTACTCTTTCTCCTGCAGAAATAGAAGCTCTCATTCATCAGGTTTTATCTAAGTCCAATCTTAATACCGCCATGTCCACCACACCAGGTAATTCCTCTTGGTATATTGATTCTGCTTGTTGTAATCACATGACACCGAATTCTTCCATATTTTCTGCAAAATCTGTGTTACCTAGGCCTACCACCATTTACACTGCTAATGGTTCCCATCTTGCTGTCAGTCACATCAGGTTTGTTTCAACTCATCAACTATCTATGTCTGATACATACTTAGTGCCTAATCTCTCGTTAAATCTTTTATCTGTTGGCCAACTTTGTGAACTTGGCTTAGAACTACATTTTTCTAACCGAGGTTGTGATGTGCAGGATCCACAGACGGGACAGCTAATTGGGACCGCCCGTAAGATTGGACGTCTGTTTGAGCTTTCATCACTCCATCTTCCTCCTGCTGTGTCAGCTGCCACTCCATCTCTGTCTCCTTCTACCACCCTCAGTTTATGGCACTCTCGTTTAGGACATGCATCTATTTCTCGTATTCGCTCTTTAGCTACAAGTGGTCAATTAGGGTCTGTTGAGTCTGAGTCTTTTGATTGTGTTGCATGTCAACTTGGAAAACAAAGTGCTTTACCTTTTAATAATAGTACATTTGTTTCTTCTGCTCCTTTTGATTTGGTGCATTCTGATGTTTGGGGCCCTGCGCCTATTCCCACCATGGGTGGATCCCGCTATTTTGTCATTTTTGTGGATGATTTTTCTCGATACACATGGCTTTATCTTTTACAAAATCGATCTGAACTTCCAAAAATTTACTCTGAATTTCAACGGATGATTCAAACCCAATTTTCTCGCAACATCAAAATTTTTCGTTATGATAATGCTATGGAATATCGTGAATCTACCTTCCTTACTACCCTAAAACAAAATGGCACTCTTCCCCATCGCTCATGCCCAAATACTTCTCAACAAAATGGTCGTGCTGAACGTAAACACAGGCACATCTTAGACACTGTTAGGGCTTTGCTCCTATCTGCTTCTATCCCTGAACACTTTTGGGGAGAAGCCGCTCTTACCGCTGTTTATACCATTAATAGGGTCCCGTCTCCCACTACCTTAAATAGGTCCCCCTATGAACTTTTGTATGGATCTCCTCCTAATTACCAATCTCTCCGCCTCTTTGGTTGTGTCTGTTTCGTGCTACTTCCATCCCATGAACGAACAAAATTAGAACCTCGTTCTCGTCTATGTTGTTTTCTTGGGTATGGCATTGAACACAAAGGCTATCGTTGTTATGATCCTATTTCCAAACGGCTCCGCATCTCGCGGCACGTCACTTTTTGGGAACATAGGCTATTTAGTGATATGGAGTCTTTTCCTACTCGTCCCTCTAGTTCTTCTCCTATCTTCACTAATGTCTCACTTGATTTGCTCCCCGACATTACTGATCTTGATGCAGGGATGACAAGCTCTTCAGACGACATTCCAACGGTCGACCCCAATGACACTGCCCTGCCTGTTGATCCATCTACTCTTGGGCCCGCTCCCTCTATCCCTCGTCGTTCTACTCGGGTAACATCTCTTCCTTCCCATCTTCATGATTATCACTGTTATTCTGCTCTTGTTACTCTCCATGAACCTCACTCCTTCCGTGAGGCTCATGCTAACCCTCTTTGGCAGAATGCTATGTCTGAAGAACTTAATGCCCTTTCCAAAACCCATACTTGGGACTTAGTTGATTTACCTTTAGGCAAAACTGCGGTAGGGTGCAAGTGGGTTTACAAGATTAAGACAAAATCTGATGGGTCTATTGAGCGATACAAGGCACGTCTTGCGGCAAAGGGGTTCAATCAGGAGTATGGTATTGATTATGAGGAGACTTTTGCACCAGTGGCTCGCCTTACTTCTGTTCGATCACTCCTTGCTGTGGCTTCTGTGCGTCATTGGGATCTTTTTCAAATGGATGTGAAAAACGCATTTCTCAATGGTGATCTTAGTGAAGAAGTTTATATGCAGCCTCTTCCTGGGTACGATCATCCGCCACACAAGGTTTGCAGACTTCGCCGGGCGTTGTACGGTTTGAAACAGGCTCCACGGGCTTGGTTTGCCAAATTCAGCTCCACTATTGCGCAGATTGGGTTTGTTTCTAGCCCCTATGACTCTGCTCTTTTTATCCGGCGATCTGATGCTGGTCTCATTCTTCTCTTACTATATGTTGATGATATGATTATTACTGGAGATGATACTGTTGGTATTCGCAATCTTCAACAGTTTTTGAGCCAACAATTTGAGATGAAGGATTTGGGTTTTCTCAACTACTTTCTTGGATTGGAAGTGTCTTCTGATCCAAAAGGTTACTATCTCTCTCAAGCCAAGTATGCTTCAGATCTCCTCTCACGAGCTGGCCTTACTGATTGCAAAATTGTTGATAGCCCTCTAGAGACAAATGTCAAACTCCGTGCCACTGATGGTGAGCTACTTTCTGATGCCACTCTCTATCGACAGTTAGTTGGCAGTCTCATCTATCTTACTGTGACACGACCAGATCTTGCCTATGCAGTCCACCTTGTTAGTCAGTTTATGACAGCACCACGCTCGGTTCATTATGCGGCTGTTCTTCGCATCCTTCGCTATGTGAAGGGCACCTTGTTTCATGGTTTGCATTTCTCTTCTCACTCATCATTAGACTTACATGTATATTCAGATGCTGATTGGGCAGGTGATCCCACTGATCGTCGTTCCACCACGGGTTATTGTTTCTTACTTGGTGATTCTCTCATCTCTTGGCGTAGTAAGAAACAATCAGTTGTTGCACGCTCTAGCACCGAAGTTGAGTATCGTGCTCTTGCCGACACCACTTCCGAGCTTCTCTGGCTTCGTTGGCTTTTACATGACATGGGTGCTTCTCAGACCTCTAGTTCTCCTATCTTTTGTGACAATCGAAGTGCGATTCAAATTGCGCATAATGATGTATTTCATGAACGTACTAAACACATTGAGATCGACTGTCATTTTGTGCGCCATCATCTTTTGCAGGGGACCCTCCGTCTCTGTCCCATTGCTTCCGCTGATCAGTTGGCCGATGTGTTCACCAAAGCACATCCACCTGGACGGTTCCGTGATCTTGTTTCCAAACTCACGTTGGCATCTACATTACCACCTTGAGTTTGAGGGGGGATGTTAGAATATAATCAGAATATATTCTGATTATATTCTGATAATCACCATAATTGCTGATAATCACCATAATTGCTGACAATCAGCATAATTGCTGATTTGATATATTTTCCCTGTATATACATTGATATTATTCTGTAATATTGTACATTAATTCCTTGATTGTAATTCCTATTTTATCTAGCCTTATTCAACTATAAATAGGCCTCATTGTATACAGTTCTAAACACACAGAAATACAATATTCAGTTTATCCCTATATTCTCTAGTCTTCTTTAGTTATTTTAACAGGTACGACTGAAAAATATTAGTCAAACATAAAATATTTTCGATTTGATCAGAAAAGCTTCATTAATTTTCGTAAAATAGTTTCACTTTTCTAAAATCGTAAATCATTTTTTCAAGTTTGAGTTTTTTCTACTCAAACTACCGGAGTTTGTTGGACAACCGCCGGGCCTGAACCTCTGCTGGAACTCCAACAAACCAACACCAGATATTGACAAGACCTCTGCACGACCACTGTTGGATCTCAGCCAGAAGTTGCAAGCTGTTTTTCCGACATCTCTCATTTTCCGTACAAGCAAAATGGCAAAAAATATTTTAGAGAAATCTCGCCATTTTTTTTTTCTTTCTAAAAATTAATTTTATTGACGAAAAATATTTTATGTCGAAACAATCTTTCCGGATTTTGGGAAATATACCTAGAAAATTAGAATGATTTGGTTTCCTTGTGTAGTTTTAAGATAGGGGTAACTACATTTAGTCCTTTACTCCTTCAAACTTTAAAAATTGCAATTGATCCTCCAAACTATCTAGTTCTTTCACTTAACCCCTTCCCTTAGGATTTTCCACTAAATCCAAAGGAAATTTTGAAAATGACAATAATACTCCTACATCACATAGAAAAAGAAACCACAATGGAGGAGACCCAGACCGTGGGTCTCTATGACTAGGGAAGGTTTTTTTTCTTTTTTAATCTAAGAGCATAATTGTATTTTCATTGAAATTGTAGGGGTGTAATAAATATTTCACCCATTTCCATCAGATTTAATAAAAAATTCTAACAAGAGGGAATAAGTGAAATGAGTTGGTAATTTGAGGGGGCCATTGCAACTTGGGGACATTGCAATTTAGATTTAAATTTGATGCTAACTGAAATTTTCGCTTTTTTAAAAATTGAGATAATTTCAACATCTTTGTGAAATTCCAATACATTTTTTTTTTTTTCTCTACTCAATACCGGGAAGGGGAAAAGGAAAATAACATAAAAATAAAATACAAAGATGACAAAGAAGCCATCCTTACAAATGTTGAGAATTGGTTAAATAAATGACACAGCCCACAAAGTAACGGGTATAACAAAAGACGGCAATAAAAGTAGGCAAAGTTTTATAAACGAAACAAACTACGAACTAGCAAAGGACAGGAAGGGGCATGACCGTCTCAAGACCTTTCAACAATATCTGTATCCCCATGGTAGGGCACACAAATAGGGGCATGACCATTGAAGTACCCTTCAATCCTCCCTAAACCCCGCATTTGAATAAACAACACAACCATTACTAGTTGGTTGAAGGTAATAAACACGACTCAATGGTCGGTTGAGGGGAGGATAGCACTGTCGAAACAAGATAAAAAAAGGCATGCACAAAATGTCTCCAGCACAAGGATCAACCAAATACAAATAGGGAGACAACTAGCCACAGAAAACAAGAAAATAGAGGGGAAAAAAAAAAATCACGGAACAGTAGCACCGACGGATGGCAAGGCAGAAGAAGGCGACAAAGACGGCTGGAATCCAGCGAGTGGATCTCACACGCCAGCAGTGGAGGCCGGAAAGCAGGCGGGACCACCGTGGATGGCCGGTAGCAGAGACAGGGATCGGCCGAAAGGAGAGACAGAGCCGCCACGCATGGCGTACGGGTGTCCAGGTTGGGCTTCTTGAAATTGATTGATCAGGTTTAGAAAAAATCAAATCCGAAATAAGCTGAGGTGGAGGCGGAGCCAATGGAACTGTTGAACCATGAGAAAAGAAAAATAACGGAAAGAGAGGAGAAAAAGAGGAGGGAGGACAATAACTCCATCCCTCCTCTCTCGAAACAACCGCACGAGGCGGAGGAAAGCCTCACAATGGGGTGGCTAATAAGCTTTTAGCAGGAGAAGAGGAAAAACTTCTTCTCTCACGAAGTCTTACTGTGAAAAAGTGACTACACTTTGAATTTGAATAAACCAGAAAGGGTAAAAAAAAAAAAAAAAAAAAAAAAAAAAGTTGAAAGCCGGAATTTTTCCAAAAGCTAGTTTGCAAGTTTGGATATATAGAAATGCCAAACCTGGAGCTGCTCAAAGTCAAGTTTTTCCTCCTCAAGTAAATTCTTTAACTCTGTCTCAGCTCGGTCCAGTGTTGCTGCATTCTCTCGAGCTTCACGGTAATCAGCCAATCTGTGCAATGCCATTTTTCCTCCGTGGAGAGCTCCCATGGAGGTAGACCTCGTAGGAAAACGTTGAATATTCTTACGTTTTTTCCTCACAAAAGCCCATGCAACAAAAATGCTGGCAAATATGACAATGGGTGCTGCGATCGCTATAGTCATTGCCCTTCGCTTACTTTTTCCATTGCTATCATTGGAGGAGTTTCCCATTTGGATATCTAAACTTCTGATTCTGGCGCATTAGAAAACATGCATATTAATCAATCGATTTTGTTCTGTTTCGGGGGGGTGTTCATTTTCTGTCTGTCTGTCTCTGTCTCTCTTTTAGATGAAATTTTTCTCAAACAAGTTGAAGAGAGTTTGTGTGGAAAGGGATATGCAGAAAA
Organism: Corylus avellana; assembly: GCF_901000735.1. Lineage (NCBI taxonomy): Eukaryota > Viridiplantae > Streptophyta > Magnoliopsida > Fagales > Betulaceae > Corylus > Corylus avellana. Next base: position 25,889,341 of record NC_081542.1, read on the forward strand.
CATACAGAATTAGCAAGTAGAGCTTGAATGAATTGTTCTGATTTCAGTCTTGCTAGGAGGGTAAAGAGACTTATTCATCAAAACAAAGAAAAAAGAAAAAAAGGAGACTTATGGAGTTTAAGGAATCATGCATTGAGATTGTATGAAGCTTCGTTCCAAGTTCCTTTCCTAGATAGGAAGCAATAGTTTTCCGATTATTGTCTCAAGCAAACTAGCAAAGATTTGCCATCTACCATTGAGAAACCCATGAAGTATCAGGTGATTTAACATACCCTCAAACTTTGAAACCTCTCAATTTGGACCTTTAAATTTTCAATTGCAATCAATTTGAATACTCCGTCAATTTTTGCGGTTAAAACTCTTAAAAAAACAAAATTACCCTTTAATTCTCTTTTTATTAAAAATAAATAAAAATTTGAAAATAAAGGTCACAAGGTGGCCCAACCGTAGGTCACCTTGTGATTTTTTTTTTTTTTTTTTATATATAAATTTTTAATTTAAAATTTTATAAAAAAGTCGGAGGTATAAATGTCATTGTATCACTTTTAACGTTTAAAATTTGACGAAGAGGTTCAAATTAATTGCAATTGAAAGTTCAAGTGTTCAAATTGAGAAATTTCAAAGTCTAAAAATATGTCAAATCGCATAGCAATTCAAGGATCTAAAGTGAACTCTTCTTAAAAGAAAAAGAAGGAAGATGAGAATATATCATGCAGCTTCTTCAAGACGGCATATATCTATCAAAAAGAGATTCTTCCTTACACGTGTTTGGCAGGCTTATTGGGAAACGAATAAAATTGATAGTGGAAGGACAAAAGGGAGATACCTTACCAATTGAGCAATGCAGTTATTTATTTATTTATTTCTCTTTTACTACACAATATCAAGAGAAATGGGCACGAGAGAAATGACATTACAGAACTGAACAGAAGAGGAAAAAACAATGGTTTATAGGTGAGATTTAAATAGGTACCTCGTCTAGACAACTATTGACTTGAAAAGGTACCTCATTTAGACAACTGATGACTTGAAGAGAACTTATGATTCTCATAAACTTATCTCCATCTCTTATTCTCTGTCCAATGTGGGACAAACCTTTTTTTTTTTTTCTTTTTTTTTTCCAGCGAGGGATATGGGTAAGGGGAGAAATGGAACGATGGAGTTGAATGGTAAGACCACAAAGGTAACCCATCCAAGCAATTGCTAACTACAAGAGGACTTATGTCAAGGTATTGCGTAAAGGGAGAAATGACACTACGAAGCTGGATAGAAAAAAATTGTTTATAAGCGGGACCCATAAGGATACTCCATTCAAGCAATTCCTAATTGGAAGAGGACCCGTAGTGCTTATAAACATATCCATCTCCCGCTCTTTTTCCAATGTAGGACATGCCTTTTTTGTCCTTTCGAAATTGGTAAGGAGAGAAATGTCACTATGTAACTGAATAGTAGAGAATGATTTATAAGTGGGACCCACATGGATACTCCATTCAAGCAATTCCTGATTGGAAGAGGACCCATAATGCTTATAAACATATCCATCTCTCGCTCTTTTTGCAATGTAGGACAAGCCTTTTTTGTCCTTTCGTTTTTACGCTAAACCAAGGGAAATGGGTAAGGGGAGAAATGGCACTATGTAGCTGAATCATAGAGAATAATTTATAAACGAGACTCACAAAGATACCTCATTCGAGCAATTGTTGACTACAAGGGGACCGGTGGTTGTTATATAAACTCATTCACCTCTTTTACTATGCAATACCAAGGGAAATGGGTAAGGGGGAGAAATGACACTATTGAGCTAAATATGATAGAATGGTTTATAAGCAAAATCCACAAAGATGCTACATTCAAGAAATTGATGACCGAAAAAGGGCTCATAAGTACTCATCTATCTTCCGCTCCTTGGTTGATGTGAGATAAGGCCCCTTTTTTTCATGCAATACCAAGGGAAATGGGTAAAAGGAGAAATGGTACAATGGAGCTAAATAGCATAAAATGGTTTATAAGAAAAGCCCACAAAGGTATCCCATCCAGGAAGTTGTCGACTACAAGAGGACTCGTGGTGTTTATAAACTCATTCATCTCCACTCAGTCATTGTGGGACAATCTTTTTTTTTTCTTTTTTTCTACGCAATACCAAGAAAAATGAGTATAAGGGAGAAATGACACTAAGAGCTGAAGAGGATACTATTATTTATTGGTACACCCTGAAATGCTATAATTCATAATAAAGAGTCATTTAGCATCTCCAAAAATAGTAGCTAAACTACTTAGTGAAAAATTGCGAATTTCTATTTGAAAAATGATATGGGTACTGAATATTTTTAGTAAGAAATAGATACCAAACTGAAGTGAAGCTTATTTATTGATATCTATAGCATATCTCTTCATTAATTGTTTTGATTATCTCCAATGAATAAATTTCACATCATTTTGGTACTCATCCCTTGATAAAAAATTTGGTACTCCTAACACTTCTCTTTCTATTTTAGCTACTGCATTTTCTATATACATGCCAACATATTCTTGATTATGCTCTCTATTTTATTTAAATATTATATTCTAGAGTTTTCTTTTTGCTATTATTTTCTTAAAGAAGAGAAAGAAAGGAAGAATCAATATTTTATTGATTTATAACTAAAAGTTGCTATGTACTGTAGCACAAAAAGTGTTTTAGCTGGTCTGCTAAAAAAAAAATAAAAAATACGAGTCATTTGGCTAGTCTTCTAGATAGGGCTGTTAAGTGAGCGAAGCGTCTCGCGAGCAAGCTCGGGCTCGGCTCGCATAAGCTCGGCTCGTGCTCGACTCGAATATTAAATGAAGCACTTCATGAACACAAATCATGGCTCGAATATTAAACGAAGCAAGCTCGGCTCGACTCGGCTAAGCTCGTGAACAGCTCGTATAAGCTCGAGTGTGTGTGTATATATATATATATATATATATATATATATATATATAAACTAAGTAATACATAATTAATTATAAATTTCATAATTATTAAAACCTTAAAATTGCATTTATATTTAAGCGTTAGAGAATGAAAAATTCTAGACCCTTCGTGATGAAAGAGAGAGAGAGCAATCATTAAAAAGACTTCGATTCAATTAGAACAGATCCAAATGAAAGGAAGAAGAATCAAGCAGAAACTATTGAGGGAGATTGCGAAAGGCATAAACTATTGATGAATCAAACAGACCCAAACACTATCACTACATGTCTGGTGAGTGAGAGTGAGAGAGTGGGAAATGAGAGTTCAGGTGGAAGATCCGTTGTGACTAGTGAGGGGGATTGAGAGAGAGACGTTAAAAAAATATTTTTTTGTAGGGGGCGTTGTCCCAATGCAGTCTGAATGCAACCTGTTAACTTGTCCCACATTGTTAAGAAAACATCAATCTCTAAGTTTGCTTATCTATAAAATGATGCATATCCTCTCTCTTTGAAACCAAATGCCTTGCTGTATTGACTCAGGCTCCATACTCGACTAGCTAGGCTAAGCAAATACTCATATGCAAACTAACTTCTTAAGTCGTTTAAGAGTACTTGAAGTTAAAAAAAAAAAAATAAATATAAGAGCCAGCTCGCGAGCTGGCTCGGCTCGACTTATTATTAGCTCGAGCTCGACTTTTTTGGCTCGCCCTTGAGGTCGACTCGAGCTCGAGCTCGAGTAAAATTTAAACAAGGGAAGCTCGCCCAAGCTCGGCTCGTTTACACCCCTACTTCTAGACAAGTGCAGTATATCCTTTATTGCTTTGGAGAATGAAGGATACTAGTATTTATTGGTCATATATACCTTGAAATGCTATGATTCAGAATAAAGAACCATTTAGGAGTGAAGCAAGGTATCTTTTATTGCTTTCAAAATTAGTATTTTTTTATCATACCTTGAGATTAATGTTATGATTCAGAATATAGAGCCATTGAGGCAAGGTACTTTTTATGCTTTCAAAACCTGGAGTGCATTTGAAAGCAATAAAAGATGAGTCCTGCTATGCAGCTGCCAAACGCCAGTCAGACATATATTAAAAAAAAAAAAAAAAATTGTTAATTTTTTTTTGTTAGTTAAATTTTTATGAGTTAATATTTAGTTTTTAATGATCTAAAACTTGTTTTTGGATTCAAAACTAAAATCTAGGGGTGGAAAGTTAACCATTTAAGCATGGTATCACCCAAAAGGGATTTGAGCATCCTAAATTTGGTGTTAATGTCTCAAATTTGGTGCTAATACCTTAAATTTTGTGTTAGTATTTCAAATTTAAATTCTCCTTTAATATCTCTTTTCTTTAATTTTTTTTTTTTTTAAAAAAAAAAAGGTAAATTGTTTGACGCTTGGCTGCCAAAATCTCTATTCATAAAAGATATCTTGACTAAAAAAAAAAGTGAAAAAGAAAAAGAAAAAAAGATACCTTGCTTCACTCCTATAAATGTCTCTTCGTTCTGAATCAAAGCATTTCAAGGTGTGATCAATAAATACCATATAGTATCCTTAACTAATTGTTCCAATAGCCTGCTACCTTGTTTAATAGCAGAAACCTTCCATGGAATCTGCACTTTGCCTCCACTATGGCCCCTTGCCCTCTCCTCCAAGGGCCACCAGGCCCCATTTCACCTTTAGCCATTCTTGTCCTATGCTTTCTTATGCTTCCCCAAGCCACCTCAGGCTCAAAGGGTATGCCTTCATCAGTCCCATAGTTAAGCAGAAAGCCCCATCTGTTAGAGCATCAGCATTCCCAATGGGTGGGAAGGCTGCACTGCACTCATTGTTCAATGCCTTCCTAGCCTCGAGTGAGATAGACTCCCAAAAGGGGAGCCCTTTCATCCTGCCTTCAAGGCCTTCAGTAGAAGATGTTGCTGCTCTTAAGGTCCTGCCTCTTCTCTACCTACTAATAACACCTATCCTGCTAATAATTGGCACAGCATTTCTTAAGGTTGATCCTTGTTAGAATATTAGTTAAATAATTAGGGATAATTTCACTTAGGACTCCTGAACTACCACATGTTTTGAAAAGACCTCCCCCCCCAAATTTTAAAAACTTTCAATTTCACCTCCTGAACTTTTAATTTTATGCAATTGACCCCCTCAGTCAATTTTTGCTATTAAACCCTAACAGAAACCACTAAAAAGACCAAATTACCGTTCAATTTTTTTTAATTTAAAATTTTATAAAAGTTTCAGTAGTATAAAGGTCATTTCATCAATTTTAACGTTCAAAAACTGGCGAATGAGGGTAGATTGCATCAAATTGAAAGTTCAGTGGTGAAATTGAGAGGTTTTGAAATTTAGGAGGTCTTTTCAAATAACGTAGTAGTTCAAGGGTCCTTTGTTAAGTTTTCCCAAATAATTGAATTCATAATTTTTTTATCCGCATAAGCTTTTAGAATAAGAAGTGATCAATTTAACATGGTATTGGAGTATATATATATATATATATATATATATATATAGGTTATGATCAGTTTGAACCCTATCTCTACGGTTCACATCCCATTTCAATTACATATTTAACAAAATTGGATTGAATAATTTTGATCTAATTGGTATTTACTCTCACTTGAGATCAAGAAATACAAAGCAGCATTTTCCACCAAACCTTAATAGGTAGTAATGGATCAAGATTCCCTAGAATTTTTAGGGTGTTCTATTATTTAGATTTCCTCAAATTTCCATCATTGCTTTCAAACTAAAAGGTTGAGATATTTCCATGTAAGTATTTATTACTTTTAACAATTCAGGGTTTACCATATTTATCTCCTCAATAATATTTACCATATTTTAAAAGTGATGGATGTTGATAGAACAAAACCTCAACCCTTTAATTTGAAAGCAATAGTAACAATGTACCAAGCTGTAATATTTGTTCTTTGTTATGCTTGTAGATGGTGGCAATGCAACTATTGAGATCAGGGAAGGGCACTGAGGCAGAGGAAAAACTACAAAAAGCAATTAAGAATTGTGAGGATGATCCTGAGCCTGAATACAATTTGTCAATAGCTTTAGCAGAAATTCTCATATTCCAGGTATGTAGCTTCCCTGGCCTGAACCCTGCTGCAAACAAAACCCTTCTGACACTGCAACTTTAAACATTCTAAGACTTTACAATTTCCAACTGCTCAAACTTCAACTTTTATTACCTTAAAATCCCAAAAGACAACGCTCTGGATATATAGGTACCTATAATTTTGGACTTGGATCATCCATTCCTTAAAGCTGACAGGTAGATTGTTCTAAGGAAACTCAAACCAGTTAGGAGAATATTGGTCGTATGTTTGACTGATCAATGGTATTAAACTTTTGAGAATAACTTCAATCAAGTCGTAGTGTAAACTGAGTATTTTGCACCCTTTAATAAAAAGTAGACACTTCAACGTAAAATACAAAAAAGTAATATAATATTTCACACCATATAATTTCATTTATCTTGACAAAATATCCTTTGACAAAACTACTGGATCCACCACCTTGGTTTGTTTTGGAGACTTTGGTGTCGGGGGCTTGGAGGGTTCAGTGGTAGATGGTAAGTGTTGGGTTAGAATGAAGGATAAAGTCCATGAGATTGATTTGGATTAAAGATACGATATTTTTATTTTTATTATATTTTGTGTTTTTACCTAATATATCACATTTCTATTGAAGGCTATAAAATAAGGTTTTACACTACATCCTAATAAGAAAGACTCTCTTAAACTTTTACCATCACAGATTCGCAGAGAATCAACTCTTTCTATTTTACAATTTATAAGATAAATTTAATTATTTAACAATTATTCTAACAACTTGATAATTAATTAACAATATATATTGGACAGACCGTAATTAATATTTTCCTATTTAAAGAACCCGATTAACAAGATAGATTGGACAAACCTTAACATTTTCTTCTTTATTTTATTTTTTCTCAACTCTTTTATTGTTTATGTAAAGATTGAATTAATATTTCATCTACAGGCAAAATACAAAGAAGCTCACGAGTGTCTCAAGCACCAACTTCACCCTTCCGATGGTCGATTTCCTCTTTATAAGGTTCATGCATTCCACATTATTAAGATTAATTCTAGGGCCAGGGGATGGGGGGTTAACGTTGTTGGACTGCTTATTCCTTAAGTTTTACTTGCAGCCATATTTAATTCTGAACAAAAAGAAATTTAGGTTCCGTTTGTTTAGGCGTGAAATGTTTTTCTTACTTTCTGGTATTTGGTAAGATCAAAAATTGTTGGCAAGCTGAAAACATTTTCGGTTACCCAGGAAAGCCTTCTTTAATTTTTGTAAAGTAGTTTTCTTTTTTTTGAAAACGGTAAACCATTTTTCTAAATTTGAGCTTTTCTTTCTCAAATCGCCAAAGTTCAACGGACCACCGCCGGAAGATTCCAAACATCTGCCGAAGTTATTTGAACAACCACCGGAAAGCTACCAAACTGTAGTCAGAAGCCGCCTAACTATTACTGTAGTTTGTCAGACCATAACTTGATATGTTTGCCAGACCGCCACCACCAAAGTTCATATTCATTATTTTCTGCATTCATCAACTTTTATCTGCCACCAGTTGCCAGATTTCACCGACCATTTTCCCCCGTTACTCATTTTCTATATGAGCCAAAAATGATTTCATTGAAAATATTCTTCCTAATTACCACTTAGAGCTTGTTTGGGCTTGCGTTTGAAAAATTGAGTTTTTAAGTCAAAAAGTTTTTTTGAGCAAAAGCTTCATTTTTAATCTTTTGCCAAAAATGCGTTTTGGCCATTTTTAGGGTTTTTAGACTCTTAAAGCGCTTCTAATTTTTTTACCAAACGAACACTTTTTTTTCAAACGGACTTTTTGACTGTTAAAAGCTTTTTTGGGCCCATCAAACGCAATGTCAAACATGCCCTTATACAAAAATTTAAATTGTGGTGGGGTTAATATGTTATGTTAAAATATTGCATATCCTAAAGGTTTAATATGTTGAATATAGTAAAGGATTTTCATATTGCACTATCTAATAGTTTTTAATATGTTGAATATAGTTTTTGTTAGGTTTAATTTAGAAAATGGACAACGAAGTCAAGCTTTAATATTGTACTGATATAGTGAAAGTTTGCATAAGAACGTATAATATTTCGTCAAAAATTATAAATTATTTCTCTTCATTCCTTTTTTCTCTTATGCAGGCTATTGTACATACTATGTTGGATGACAAAGTCGAAGCAAAGAAATGGTGGAAAAAGTTTATAACTATCATTGAAGGTGGGTTCGATATACCTATAGAGGGCGAGCCCGATATACCTATTGAGGGCCAGCCCGATATACCTATAGAAGGCCAGCCCGATATATTTTGAGGCCTTAGGCGAAAAATTTAAGAGTGGCCTTTTTCTTTATATTTTAATATTAATCAAATAATATTTATTTTAATATTAATTATATTTTTATTTAAAAATCATTCTTTCTCGCTTATCATTTTTTAGGCCTTATTTATTTGAGAATTATAGAGAATCAAATGATATTAATGTCTTTCTGAAATTAAGTAGGGGGACTTAATTTAAGCATATATATTGACTGTGTTTAATTTTTAATTTTTAATTTTTTTTTTTTTTTTTTATGGAAACCGCAATTAGGTGTTGATTTATTTTTTATTTTTTATTTTTTTATGGAAATTGTTTTATCAGGATTCATTAATTGGGGGCCTTATTATTCTTAAATTACTTATTTACCATGATTAAAGACCTTAATTAAAGAATATGGAGGGTAATAAGGGTTTTAAATGTTTTTTATGAAAATTATTTTTAATTAATATTTTTTAATTGAGAGCCCTAGACAACCACTTAACTTGCCTAGTGGTTGGGCCGGCATAGAGTGATGTTTCAAAGCGAGTGTTATATGAATAACCACAGGCTATCACCTTTATCCATAGATTAAGGAAGGTTGATTGGCCCTCTTTGAGAGGTGGCTGCTCCTCCGGAAGCGATTGGTATTTTTATTCTTTAAAAAATATTTATTTCTAATTGTTTTTTTTTTAAAAAAAGTTTTAATTGGTAGTAACATTGTAATTTTACAACAAGATTGAGTCATCAGGTCAATCGGTGATTGAGTTGTGACATGGATCCATGAGTTGTCAAACCGCCGACAACATAAATTATTTTGAACATATAGCTTATTCTAAGGATAATTAAGATTCTTTTGATACCCCATGGATGAGTTTGATACAATAGAAAAACATTAAAGACTAAATAAGTAATTTTGTTCTTTTTCAAAAAGGTTCCAAATAAGTTTGGATTTAAAGTTAAATAGTGTTGTTGGAGTTTATATATATATTTAACGAATTATCTCTTCATTGATTTAACAATCAAATGGGGCAAAATGCTCCGTACAATGCCAAAAATATAATTTTGAATCTTCACAGCTCAAACATTATCTATGATATACACAATAGCCTCTCAATCTATTCCAAATCTACAGCAAATTCTGGCAAATCACGTCTTTATCCACTGCCAGGTCCTTGATTCCTTGGCTTTTTTACCTCCGCTACTAGTGCTTTATCATTTGCAATCCCCTTCGATGTCTTTACCATAGTGACAATTCTTCTTTATGTTTGATAACTTCTCCGTCATCGGTTTATAATTTGCTCCGAGAAAATAAACCATAAGAAAACAAAAGATCGAACGGAAACCAATTTCATTATTCTTAAGGATTTGTAAAAACAAAACCTAAGAAAATAACTAAAACTTCACCCTATAGATCATACTAAAAGCAGACCTAGAGAGAATACATTCTTATTTAAAACAACGAAAATACAATAACAAAAACCCAACACACCATCACGCGTTTCACGTGCCACCGCTGACTAGCCATGCACCCCTAAAAAGCACATCGAGGACCATTGACACATGCGCCCTGATCGATCTATGGTTGAGGCGAGAAAGGGGAAGGGGAAGGGGGAAAGAGAAAGGGGGCGGGGAGGTGGGAGTGTAACTCCGTCCCCCCACTCAGCTATACTCTCTGTATGCTTTTCTCTTTCTAGGGTTTTTCTCAGTAGCCTATATCTAATATAACATAAATGATCTCATCATATTTTATCTAATGCTTGAATATGGTTAAATGGTATTTTATAATATTATATCTAACATTAGAATTTGTATAGCATTAAGTAATCTTAGATTAAATCCATTTGAGCGTAAGATAAATAAAAAATAAAAAATAGGTAGGTTGGTATAACAGGGCAAGGCTCACGTGCGGTAGTTCAAAACGACACCCTTCAGTGTAGTTTTGGACAGTAAAAAATTAATTTAAAAAAATAAAAATAAAAATATTAAAAAACTAATAAAATATTAATAAAATTAAAAGTAAAAGAAAAAGGAAATTCAGAGCCACCCCTTGGCCAAAATGGGGTGTGAGACCCTATTTTAGCCAAAGGTGTGCATTTGGGAGCTTTTTAATTGTCTGAGGGGTGGACAGAACCTATAGCCAAAGGGGGTGGTCAGCCACCCAAAAAGAGCCAAAAAAAAAAAAGGATTTTAAGGGGTGGCCCGGCCCTTAAGCGGCAATTAGTTTCGACCACTTTCCGTCTTGTCAGAGTATGGGTGGCCGAGCCACCCCAAAGGCTAAAAAAAAAAAACTTAAAAAAAAATAATGGGTTTTGAGGGTAGCTGGACCATCCCCAAGGGCCTAGGGGTGGTTTCGCACACCCCCTAATGCGGTCCAGCCACCCCCAAACCCTTGACCACTCCCAAAACTCTTTTTTTTTTTTAAGGTTTTT
>NC_081542.1:25900206-25910576 GCF_901000735.1 Corylus avellana
TTTTATTTTCTTTTTTTAATTTTTTTAATTATTGATTTTTTTTTTATATAAATAATGAATATTATATTATTTCTTTTAAAAAAATTGATTTTTTATTACGGTTGGACGATCTCAGCCGTCCATTTGGAACTAAACTACCACATGTAAGCCTCTCCGGATATGACATTCCTGAAAATAAAAATCTTAGAGATCCCATTACTAATAAACCATCATTAAAGCCTTTTTTTTTTTTTTTTTTTTTGGGTAGTGAGAAAAATCAAATTTATTTCTTAGGTTTTCTCTCAATTTTAATTTAGTCGTCTATTTTTTAGTTTCTAGAATTAGCTCCTTAGGCTTTAAATGTGCATCAAATCCATCCTTTTGCCCTACTATCCAAATAGTTAATGGCCGGTATGTCACATTGACAATTTACTACGTCACACCTCCAACACCACACTATACCATGCATGTTTGCCACATGTGTGCCGTGTCATCTTAAAAATAAAAAATAATAATAAAAATTAAAATAAAAAAAAAAAAAAAAAAAAAAACCAAGATAATGGCGTTGAAAGGGTTGAAAAAAAAAATTTTGAATTTTTCTCAACAAAGAAAATGAGAAAATTGTAAATTTACATAATTTACAATTTTCTCACTGTAGTATCAAAATGGTTCATTTTCTTGTCATTATCTGGGTTCATCTTGATATCACAGTGAGAAAATTATAAATTATGTAAATCACAAAGACTAATTTTTACATTTTTCTCAAAACAAATTGCTAACTTTTGAAATTCCCATGTGAAATATGGAGATTTTATCTCCATATATGATCTAAAATTATCCAATTTCCTTATTGTAAAAAATAAAAATAAAAATTAAAAAAAAAATTAAAAAAAAAATAAAAATAAAAATAAAAAAAGAAGAAGAAGAACAACAACATTATGATTTGCCAGGTAAAATCCACTATATTTGAATGTATCCATCGTGTAAAACGGTTGTTTTTTTGGCAGAAATCCTGTATATGGATGTTGGCGGGTATCAAGATTAAATGGGCCTAGAAAATCAGGCCCATATAGGCCCTGCAGAACTATCTAACTTTCAAGCTTCAGCCCGCCCAACCAGCATAGTAGGTATATACGTGCGCCATGCAAAAAGCCTAGAAGTGCATATTCATAGTGCTTAACGTTCTATAGTAACCGTCGCCAAGTTATAATTTTGGTTTACATGCATGATTAGAAGATATAGTTAAATAAAAGTTGATTAAAAATATTAAAAAGTATAACTAACGAAATAAACAAGCAATCCCACAAATTAAATTTAATAATATATAAAACATAAAAATATAACATATAATTTATTTTTACAAGCTAGCTTAGCGTTAATTTATTCAATTATTCTCGACGAGTTTGTATAGTTTGAAATCACTAGATGATTTCTTCATTGTGGTAATCAGAAAGTGTTATTAACTAAGGATACACTAGTAGCTAGATTGCTTAAGGGCCTGTTTGTGTGTGCGTTTGAGAGACCTAAAAGTGTGTTTAACAGTCAAAAAATTTATTTGAATAATAAAAAAAATATACATGTTTGGTAAAAGAAATTAAAAGAGCTTTTAAGGGTTCAAAAGTCTAAAAATTGTTAAAACGCATTTGACAAAAGCTTAAAAATAAAGTTTTTGCAAAAAAAAAAAAAAAAACGTTTTTCAACTTAAAAGTTCTGTTTCTCAAACATGATAAAAATCTACCTTAACATAAGCTCATTTGGAGTTTGATCACTTGAATGGAATTCAATAGAATCATTGTTTCCTATGATATCAAGTAACTAGCTACAATTATATGTTTCACGACGTTGAAAGTTTTGAAGAGACGTGGCACCTACGAGTTTTTAAGCACTTTGAAAATTAAAGTTGGAAGATATATGTGGGCTCTTTGTTTGACAAGCTCAAGCATGGCCCCCATCCCACCACCACCAAAAAAAAAAAATCTTGCTTTCCTTTTGAGCTTGACAATATACCACTTTGAAATCTTTCAAAAGGATTGAATGACAAGTTTGACAAGTTTAAGCGCCCCCAAAATCTCACTTCTCTTTCAAAAGAAACTTTTGAGTACTTTACCTAATTTCTTTTAGAGTTGGCAAAGATCAATTTTACTTGGACTTAGCTAATAAGTTACTAAAACGCAACATTTTTGTAGTATAGAAACTTCTACTTCTTCAACCCTCCCGAAAAAACAAAAAAAAAAAAATAGGAAAGAAACTTTCAGGTGGGAGAAAAAAGAAATTGTCTGTATGTTTTTTTTTTTTCTTTTCTTTTTTCTTGTTTGTGAGAAGTATATATATATATAAATTTCTTATTTTTCAATGACGAGGCTATATGATCAACACGTACGTGGAGGTGTTTCCCTAACCCAAAAATCCGTCAACCAACGTGGAGGGATTCAGCTATGAACAGGCTGGAGCTAGCGAAGATATTTATTTGTCGGAAACCATGTTCACCTATCCTGAAGATGAGGGTTAGCCATGTACGCCACGAGGTGTGAATGGGCACGCATCCAATGAAGGAGCCACAGGCTGCGACGTAACACGTGATGGGTTGAGCCCTCTTAACACCTAGCGCTCTCTGCCTCTCTGCCTCTCTGTCTCCTAAAACTTAGTGCATGGGCGCAGCTAAATACAAACTTCGATACATATAATGATACCTTTTATCACCCAATTTGGTAAGGAGCACGGATCCAATGGAGGAGCCACCGCTGCGGCGCCGAAACACGTGATGGGCTGAGTCTTCTTTAACCCCATGCCGTTCTGTCTCCTAAGACTTAGTGCATCGGCAGGATCAGCTAAATACAGACTTCGATAATCGCTTTTATTACCCTATTTGGTAAGTTCGAGATCCTTTTTCAGTGCAAAGCTGCTTATATTCTCTCCGTTTTGCATGTAATTGTATAAATATATGATCACATCCTCTAAAATATTTATAATATGGCATCTCTTAGACCTATAACATGAAATTCTGACAATAAAATGACTTATTTTTATATGGTAAATATGTGACTATGATGATGTGGCAATATAAATCAATATTTGAATCAACAAAAGCTTAAAACATCGAAGAGAATTCTATTTCACACACCCAGCACAGAATTTTCTTCCAAACTAGGTTGAAAAAACTAATCTATAAAAATGACGTGTGTCACTTTTCATGTGAGAAACACATGATTTTTTAAATTTTCAAAGTCAAGTCAATGATGGAGTCACTATTAATTGTCCTTTTTCATTTGATTTGAGTGCTCTTTGAGCTAAATCATAATTATTAATAGAGTCAAAACTACTACATATTATATAAGAAAGAAATGTTCAAAATCAATCAGTGATGTTGAAATATATATAAAATATAAAATACTAAAATATGAAAGAGAATGAAAAGAGAAAGCGGAAGCGACGAGAGACGTATAGGTTATATCTTGTATATTCACTATATCAATCAATATTACATAACTCTCTATTTATAAAAAAACAACGAGTAGTGATCAAGAAACCCTAAAGTAGACCAAAACTAATTAAGGAAGACAATAAATCTTACAAGAAATATAATAACGGGGAATAAAAATATTCTATCATAAAGAGAAATAACAAATTAAGGAAAATAGCAATAAACCTAATTTATAAAATATTCCAACATCCCGCTCAAACTCAAGGTATAAGCTTGAGTTTGGAAAAGAGAAAAAACTAAAGATATTCGAAGTTGATAGTTGAATCAAGGCTGTCGGGAGATAAAGCTGAAAGTGACGGCCAGAGAGATGCCGGAGAACAGAGACAAGCCGCTAAAAGAATCCAGTGATAGGTTAAGCCAGCCACAACTGACAATGGGGTCGGAGAACAGAAACTAGCCGTTAAAAATCCTGTGAAGGGCCAAACCACATTGTGCCGAGATTTGCCAATGAATAAAGCCGTGGATCACAACAAAATTGGAAGATCGTCATAAGAGAATGTTAGAAAACACCACAGAAACGTAGCTCTGATACCATGTTGATATATATATAAAATACTAAAATATGAAAGAGAATGAAAAGCGGAAGCGGAGAGAGACGTATGAACTACATCTTGTATATTCACTGTATCAAACAATATTACATAACTCTCTATTTATAGAGAAACAACGAGTAATGATCAAGAAACCCTAAAGTATACCTAAATTAATTAAGGAAGAGAATAAACCTTATAAAGAAATATAATAACGGAGAATAAAAATAATCTATCATAAAGAGAAATAACATATTAAGGAAAATATCAATAAACCTAATTTATAAAATATTCCAAAAGGTAATTTCAAATATGTAAGCATTCTTCCTTTGTAAACCTTAAAATCATAAGTTATTGAGTAATGTTATATACCATATTATTATTACACCACTAATTATTTTTTTGTGTTGATGTTACTCTGAGTATATTAATATATATACATATTTCAACATTACTCAAATTCAAAAGTTGAAGTTAATGAGTGTTATTATTATTTTTTTTTCTTCTTTATATTTTTCTCAATGCAAAACACATCGCTTATAAATACACCCACAACAGGCATTATGTATTAAATTATTTTTAATAAATGATCTCTCTCACACTCACACACTAGTTTGCAGAATTCATAATCCAAAAAAAATACAAAAAATACCATGCTGCATTGCCACGTAAGCAAATTGGGCCAGACTGGATGAAGTGGATTAGTGAGCTACGGAGAGAGGTTGACAGGGAACAGTAAAACAAACAGTGTTGGCATGGCGTGAGATATTTTGTTTTGAGCTTTTTAAGATTGACGAGACGTGACTGCATGCTCAGGTCATTTCCATATCTTTAATATCTTATCCTTTCACGCCTTTTGCTTCCCCGCGTGCTCACCAATCTCTCATTTCTCTGTCCCACTCACCCTCCACGTTTCGCCGTTACATGCCCACACACGTCTTCTAAACAACCACTCTTAACACTTCAATATCGTGTCTCCTATCCCATGCACGTGATTTCCTCCTATGTTTCCCTTCAAATGACGATATATATATATATATATATTACAAATATCTTTTTTGTCTTTTTCTTTTTCTTTTTTATGGGGTGTGCTACCAATCTAGGCCTTTTTGTAATTATTATCTCTTCACAAATACCAATGTTTTTTTTTTAAACATTCATTATTCTGACATCTAATATATGATCATATCCCGTGGCGGAGTAAAGGAGGTTGTCGGGGCCATGAAATAATACGATCCTCCCAAAATTAAGAATAAAATATATGAATATGACCCCCATAATAAGAGGAAAAAAAAGGAAGAAAGAAAGAAAGAAAGAAAAGTATTCTAATGTTTGGGACTTCATCAGCTTTAGAAAGTTATAGATATATAATTAGGTTTGGTGATATAAACCTAATTTTAAAAAACTCTACAAAATTAGTGAATTCAAATTCCATTTATGGACTTTGAAGTTGAATTTGAGTTGTATGAAAATTATTGTCTTGAAAGATAACCCAACTCTCTCTCTCTCTTTCTCTCCCCCTCCTCTCTCTCTCTCTCTCTCTCTCTCTCTTATGCACATGCATACACAAAAATAACCCATTTTCTTCAAGAAATTTTCCGATTTAATTTTTTTTTTTTTATCATTATTGTGTATTTATTTTTTCAAGTTAGGAAAAGAAGTATTGAAGAGGAAGAAAAATTCTCTCCAATTTTCATTATGTCATCATGGGGCGTGTTCATTTTTATTAATTATCTAGTATTAATATCGTTCTCACTTGATATAAATTATAATGTAAAGGAAAATATAACAATTGTTGAGTACTATATATACACGTGCGAGTATAAAATGATTGAGTCTCATATTAAAAATATATCATGAAAGTGAGTGGCTAATATATCACAATTGTGTCAAAACCCATAAGCTATTAGATTGGTTTTACTGAAAGACCTTCAATGTGTCTATCTTCCTAACAAGTGGTATCAGAGAGCTGATAAAGTAGCACAGACATGGAAAAGTGTCCCTTGAGTAAGTGGCCAAAGCTTATGGCATAGGCACAAATGAGAATTCCTAGAGACAATGCATAAGATATATATATATATATAAAACTTGCACAAACATTTTTTATGAGTGTAGCGAAGTGGTAATAAACTCACACATGATAACAAAATTATTGGGTGTAAATGTATGAATCTAAAAGGATGAGTATTATTTTAATTTATTTTGTTCCTCTTGCGTCTACAGTATTGTTATTTTAGTGTACTCTTGATTAATTACAACATATGTATTGCAATTTGATGATATGATATTGAAACTTACCCTTCAAATCAGTACTTATTAAAAAAATAAATTTAAAATTCATTTTTACTATCACATTATTTTATATGTTTGACGTTCATAATAACATTTTTTCTTTGAGTAATGTTAAATATATTTTATTTTTTTATATTTATAGGTAGCTTTCAAAATTACAATTAAATTAAAATTTAATAAAAATGTAACTCATATTTAATAATAATTTTTAAAATTATTTATAAATATAAAAAAATAAAAGTATATGTAACATATAATTGTCCGAAGGTTGACTAGGAAGGAGCGCAGGTGGCATCCAATAGTGGCATGGCCACCACAATGGAACCATCATCGTAAATTGAAAGCCCGAAATAGACAGTTGAGAGATCGATGGCGCTTGAAATTGGAGATTGTTGTTGGCCAACCTGGACACCATGAACAGCTGTGCGCTATCCAAACAATTATTCGACCGACAAGGTAAGCAACGAATGAGGGGCCGACAAGTCATCAACCAAACCACCTTTGTACTCCCATTCCCGCCCACCGCCCACGTGTTGGCAGTTGGTAGCAGATCGAGCTGCGTAGAGGGCTCGAAATCATAGCACGTGTGCGTACTGTCCTACAAAAGTGGGGTGCAGCCTTTTTTCGTTCCGCAAAAAAGAGGGAAAGACGGAGTAACTAGATTGACATTGCCTTGTCATGTCGTACCCATGCACCTGCAAATGTTTTCAAATCAAATCAACGGCCTTTAGTTGCCCCTTTTTTTTCTTTTCTTTTTCTTTTATTTTTTTTTTTTGGCTGGGGAAATTTGATGGCTTTTCTGTCACTTTGACAAGAGGATGTACTTCTCCTATGAGAGAAGGATATGATCGTGCACGATAGCCTAGCCTTTCCATTGACGGAAAAAGACTATTGTCCTTCACGATCCTCTGAATCCTGTTTCTTTTTTTCTTTTTGAGTTTAATTCTATTATTTTCTTTTGAATTTCGGAATCTAATTTGATTATTATAATAAGAATTAAAGTTCTATAGTTTGTGTATCTTCCTCGTATATATGAAGATGCATGTATCACTTTATTTGAACATATATGGCCCCAGTACTCCTTGGTTGCTTCTACATAAAGTAGCTAGATTTCATATTTAGTGTTGCATAAAAGAAATGCTAGATATTATAAAAATAACTCATAATTATTTCCTAAAGTTGATGTGGTAAGATTTAATGATCATTGAATATGCATATATTTTTAATAAGGGATAATTCAATGGCTACTAGATCATATTATATCAATTTTGTGGGATGTTTGTATAAAATATATATAGCATTACTTATTGTGCTAAAATTAACTTTAACTTCAATAAACAATATGCATGTCTATATTTTGTAAAACTTTATAAATTGTGACTCTCACTTTTAGGTTGTGATTATATATATATAGAGAGAGAGAGGGAGAGATATTAAAGTAGCTTTGAGTTTTTTGTTAGTATGCTTTTATTTCTACTAAAAAATGTTGCCAAACGAGCCCTTGAGTGTTTGTAAATGAGTTTCTTTGGATTCATTATCTAAAATTTCTCACAAATATACGCAATCCACTAAGCTTTCAACCACCAGCACTTTAACTATATAATATATATACTTTGGTAAAACCAGTACTACTTGCATTGCAGATTCCTTTTGCACCTTTAACTTTCCGCACCAAATCTTGTGTTTGGTTCAAAGTATTAGAAAACTTTTTCAATGAAAGTAACAATAATTTCGCTAAAAATATTTTTTAGTGTTTGACTTGTACAAAAAAATGAGCGACGGCGTAAAGCAGCCGACGGCCTTTCAAGAAGGTCTGAGAGTATTCTGACAAACTCCTTTGTTTTTAATGTTCCTTAAGAAATGAAGGGCAGCCTAAGAATATTGTTTTGATATTCTCTAAGGAAATGATCAAAATCAAAGACATGGTCCCATTGACAGCTCCACTACCCGTTACCCAAAGAGATGAGAAAGTTTGTGGGATGGAGTTGGAGAGGTCTATTTCAGAGCCAGTCAATCTTTCAGAGTTTGTATTAACCACTCAAATATGCACTCTACTGTGTCCCAACCCCCCTCCGTTCTTCTTTTGACACCTCATTTCTGTCATTTTTGTCTAAAGGAAGGAAAGGGATGCCCGTGATTTAGGCCAACTCTTCATTTTCATTTATGTGCCACTTCTTTTATGTATATCATTTTTTCATAATTCAATGGTGAATTAATTTATCATGAACAAAAGTATAAGGATCGAGTTAGGTTCAATGTAGATAGATTAACCGTTTACTGTTTACTGATTATCACTGACTAGCAATCAACTTTCGATAGTCGGTAGGCGGAATAAAAATATTGTTTCAACACCAGTTTGGTTTAGTAGAGCGGTAGAAATTTTTCTTTGTCGATTAACCGATAATTAACCGACTTAACCAATTTTCAAGTCAAATTTCAATTTTATTTCCTAGGTTTCATTATTATTTTATCTTGCTAATTTGTGGTTGAAGTTTTGATCTGTGTTCCACGAATATACTTGTCTTTTTATTTATAAAGCATATGTTTTATTGATTCTGTAATTACAAGAAGGTTGATCAATCTTAATATAAAATCGTATAATTGACTTAACCGACTAACCAAAAAAGTCTAAACTATTCATTGTTGGTATAAAGTCGGTTAATTAACAGACTTAAGCAAAAATGCTCCTACTGACACCAACTAAACCGAAATACACACCTACATTAAGAGGTGTTTAAATCATTTTGATAGGATGTTCTTTTTTTCTTGTTCTTTTATTCATTTATATTCGCTGAGAAACCAGTTTAGCAGCTATTTCTAAATTAATTTATTGTAAACATCTTCTCTTCTTTTTTTCTTTTTTTTCTTTTTCTTTTTTGTGTTAAGTAAAGTTAAAAATAATTAAAGTCAGTGAAAGGAGAGTATCAAATTTATTTTGTAAGGAAGAACATATTCGGGACCTTAATTTGCTTCCGTCCATTAATTTATCATAAACAAAGGTATACCAAAGAGATCGAAGTGATACTTTGAACAAAATGGTAGAATTATTTCTGTTTCATTTTACATGCGGTTGAGCCGTAATTCTCCATTATCAAACGAATATAATCAGTTAATCACCGTTTTGGGTGAAATTACTCTTCCATTTGAGCTCATAACATTAGAAAATTAAACGGTGCACCTTTCAAGCCGGTTCCTTCTATACAGTTCTAGCAATTCATTTGTAGAAAAAGACAACAAAAAGATAATTGTAGAGAAGAAATTTATATTTCTGATGTATGTTCAATTGTACAATAGAATCGCCTATTTATAGTTGAATGAGGCCCTAAAAGAAAGGAAATACAATAATTACAAAATCATATAAAATCGGCATATTTACAATAATGAATACGGTATCAAATATTTCCGTATATATTGAGAATATTACGAGAATATAATATTGCGGAAATATAATATTCCAACATTCCCTCTCAAACTCTAGGGGGCGAAGCCATTTTGAGTTTAGAGATAAGATTATTGAGTCGTCCCGATGGATGAGATTTGGTAAAAATGTCAGCCAATTGATCTACAGAGGTGACGAAATGAAGATGTAAAATACCATGCTGAAGATGTTGGCGCATGAAATGACAATCAATCTCAATATGTTTTGTGCGCTCATGGAAAACATCATTATGAACAATCTGTATGGCACTCCGATTGTCATAATAAATAGGAGAACTAGTGGACTGAGAAACACCCATGTCGGACAAAAGCCATCATAACCAGAGAAGTTCAGATGTAGTGTCAGCAAGAGCACGATACTCAACTTCAATACTAGATCGAGCAACAACAGATTGTTTCTTACTGTGCCATGAAATTAAAGACGTTTCAAGTAAGAAACAATATCCAATGGTAGGGTGGCGATCAGTAGGATCACCAGCCCAATCAACATCAGAGTAAGCCCGGAGCTCAAGAGATGAATGAGAGGAGAAGTGGAGACCATGAAACATAGTGCCCTTGACATAGCACAAAATGCGAAGAACAGCAGCATAATGAGTAGATCGAGGTGCACTCATAAATTGACTCACCAAATGAACAACATAGGCAATATC
>NC_081542.1:25910676-25952987 GCF_901000735.1 Corylus avellana
AGTTAAAAATAATTAAAGTCAGTGAAAGGAGAGTATCAAATTTATTTTGTAAGGAAGAACATATTCAGGACCTTAATTTGCTTCCGTCCATTAATTTATCATAAACAAAGGTATACCAAAGAGATCGAAGTGATACTTTGAACAAAATGGTAGAATTATTTCTGTTTCATTTTACATGCGGTTGAGCCGTAATTCTCCATTATCAAACGAATATAATCAGTTAATCACCGTTTTGGGTGAAATTACTCTTCCATTTGAGCTCATAACATTAGAAAATTAAACGGTGCACCTTTCAAGCCGGTTCCTTCTATACAGTTCTAGCAATTCATTTGTAGAAAAAGACAACAAAAAGATAATTGTAGAGAAGAAATTTATATTTCTGATGTATGTTCAATTGTACAATAGAATCGCCTATTTATAGTTGAATGAGGCCCTAAAAGAAAGGAAATACAATAATTACAAAATCATATAAAATCGGCATATTTACAATAATGAATACGGTATCAAATATTTTCGTAATATATTAAGAATATTACGAGAATATAATATTGCGGAAATATAATATTCCAACATTCCCTCTCAAACTCTAGGGGTCGAAGCCATTTTGAGTTTAGAGATAAGATTATTGAGTCGTCCCGATGGATGAGATTTGGTAAAAATGTCAGCCAATTGATCTACAGAGGTGACGAAATGAAGATGTAAAATACCATGCTGAAGATGTTGGCACATGAAATGACAATCAATCTCAATATGTTTTGTGCGCTCATGGAAAACATCATTATCAACAATCTGTATGGCACTCCGATTGTCATAATAAATAGGATAACTAGTGGACTGAGAAACACCCATGTCGGACAAAAGCCATCATAACTAGAGAAGTTCAGATGTAGTGTCAGCAAAAGCACGATACTCAACTTCAATACTAGATCGAGCAACAACAGATTGTTTCTTACTGTGCCATGAAATTAAAGAAGTTCCAAGTAAGAAACAATATCCAATGGTAGGGTGGCGATCAGTAGGATCACCAGCCCAATCAACATCAGAGTAGGCCCGGAGCTCAAGAGATGAATGAGAGGAGAAGTGGAGACCATGAAACATAGTGCCCATGACATAGCACAAAATGCGAAGAACAGCAGCATAATGAGTAGATCGAGGTGCACTCATAAATTGACTCACCAAATGAACAACATAGGTAATATCAGGCCGTAAGATAAATGAGACTACCTACTAGCTACCTGTAGAAAGTAGCATCTGATAAAAGCTCACCATTCGTGGCTAGAAGTTTAACATTGGTCTCAAGGGGGCTGCTCACGGTTTTACTATCTATCAAACCTGCTCGGGAAAGTAAATCAGATGCATATTTGGCTTGAGAGTGATAATAACCATCATTACTCGAGGCAACCTCAAGACCAAGGAAGTAGCTGAGTGTCCCCAAGTCCTTCATTTCAAAATTTTGGCTAAGGAAGGATTGAAGAGCACGGATGCCTGAAATGCCATCACCAGTAATAATCATATCATCTTCATAAAGAAGGATAAGGATAGTACCATTATTAGTAGTCCAAAGAAAGAGAGCTAAGTCATAAGAACTATAAACAAAGCCTTGTTGAGCAACCACAGAGCTGAACAAGGCAAACCAGGCACAAGGAGCCTACTTGAGACCATAAAGTGCCCGACGAAGTCTGCAAACTTTGTGTGGAGGATGGTGATAGCCAGGTGGAGGGTGCATATAGACTTCTTCTGTAAGATCACCATTGAGGAATGCATTTTTAACATCCATCTGAAATAACTGCCAATGACAAACAACAACAACTGCAAGTAATGATCTAACAGAGGTCAGTCGCGCAACAGGAGCAAAAGTCTCCTCATAGTCAATACCATACTCCTGAGAAAATCCTTTCGCAACAACACGAGCCTTATAGCATTCCACAGATCCATCTGCACAAGTTTTAAGTTTATAAACCCACTTACATCCCACTGCAAACTTCCCAGGAGGCAAATCCACCAAGTCCTATGTATGTGTGATGTAGCAGGAGGATCCGTAGTCGAATCAGGCAAATTAGAAGCAGCCGTAGAAGGTTTGTCCAATGAGGTTGAGTTATTTGCAAATGATTCAGGAAATAAGATAATAGAGGGGTCAGTGAAAACAGGAGAATATGCGGAGGAGGAATGCGGAAAATGCATTTAACTGGTGAACATTTTATGTTCCCAGAACTCCACATGACGAGAGATCCGAAGTCGTCGGCCAATGGGGTCATAGTAGCGTTAACCTTTTTCAGTGAAGCCATAACCAAGGAAGCAACACAAGCGAGAGTGGGGTTCAAGTTTGGTACGCTCATGTGGAGGAAGAGTAACAAAACAAATACAACCAAAGACGCGAAGCAAAGAATGGTTAGGTGTGCTACCATACATGCGCTCATAATGAGTTTGGTTGTGAATAGTCAGGGAAGGCACACAATTAATTGTGTAAATAGCAGTGAGAGCAGCCATACCCCAAAAGCGTTCAGGATGTGAGGCAGAGATGAGAAGAGCTCTTACAGTGTCAAAGATGTGACGATGTTTGCGTTCTGCACGCCCATTTTGCTGAGAAGTGTAAGGACAAGAACGATGAGAGAGTGTCCCATTTTGTTTTAAAAAAATTTGAAAAGATTTCTCATTATACTCCATAGCATTCTCTGAACGAAAGATTTTAATGGTACGAGAAAATTGGGTTTGTACCATTTGATGAAAATTTTGATAAACTTAAGTGAGTTCAGAGTAATGCTGTAATAAATAGATCCAAGTTAACGAGAATAATCATTAAGAAAAATAACAAAATAGTGAGATCCCCCCCTTAGTGGGAATAGGGGCAAGACCCCAAATATCATAATGAACCAAATCAAATGGTGCAGAAGATGAAGACTCACTTTTATTAAAAGATAAATGTGTTTGTTTTCCAAGATGACAAGAAACACAATCAAAAGATTTTACATCTACTAATCCTATATGACCTTGAGATGCAAGAAGTTGGACACGTGGTAGAGAAGCATGACCCAAACGTGAATGCCACAAGTTGGAAGAGGCAATGAGTGTTGTGACAACAGCTGCTAAGTGAGTACGAGTTTGCAAGAATGAAAGCTCAAAAAGACGTCCAATCTTAGGGCCGGTCCCAATTAGTTGACCCGTCTGTGGATCCTGCACATCAACACCCCTATTAGGAAATGTCAACTCCAAACCTAGTTCATAAAGTTAGCCAATTGAAAGAAGATTTAATGACAATTGGGGAACAAGATATGTGTTATCAATAGACAAATTAGGTGAAGAAATGGACCCACTGTGACTAACAGGTAACCTAGAACCATCAACAGTATAAATGACAGGATTGGGAGAAAGGGCAGACTTTTGGAAAAATAAAGTGGGGTCATAGGTCATATGATTACAGCAAGCAGAGTCGATGAACCATAAATTTTTACCTGATGTGACGGACAAGGCAGTAGAGGAACGAGACAGAACCTGATGGATTAGTGCCTCAACGTCAGATGCGGTGAGAGTAGAAGATTGAGATGGGTTCTCAGTGTAAGATGCAGGTGCAGATGAACCAGATGAAACAACTATGGTTGTTTGTTGGAAAGGAGCTCGTGATTGACGTCTGTTTTGGAGCTTGTAGCAATTAGCAATAGAGTGACCACACTGCTTGCAATAGTTGCAAACTAACTTCATGGAGGAAGACTGTGGGGTAGATCGTCTAGGAAGAAATTTAGGAACACTCTGAGGTGCAGTAGCGACTACCATATTTGGAGATTGCAAGTGCATAGTGGACTGTCAAGTATCTTCAGAAATAAGTTCTGTTACAACAGCTTCTAATGTGGGAAGGGGATTGCGGTGTAAGAGAGAAGCCCGAGTGGGTTCAAAATCCGCACGAAGAGCCATCATCAAATGCATAAACTTTCGAAGACCCTGATACTTTGCAAATATTTCTACATCTTCAAGATGCTCCAGTTGAGGATCTGCAGCGGATAATTGCTCCAAAAGACTATTAGTTTAAGAATAAAAATCAGCAATAGACTGACCTGGTTCTTGACGTGTCTGATAAAGTTTAGTTTCAATATGAAACTCAAGTGAGGCATCATAAGTACAATTGTATCGTTTTGCCAAAAACTCCCAAGCAGCCTTTGCATTCCCAAGCTTGGGGAGCAAACTATGGATGGAAGGAACTGAAGTATTGATAAACCACGAAATAATCCTATAATTTGCACTATCCCAATCTTCAAATCGACTGGCAAATTTGTCGGCTGACTCACCTTCTTTTGTGTGGGTGCAATAGTTTCTCCACAAACATAACGCCATAATCTCCTCCCTCTAAAAAAACTTCCATATTTTGAGCCCACAACATATAATTAGAACCATCTAAAATATTGTCGATGGGACGGACAATATTATCAAGATTGGTAGACTTTTTTTTTCTTTTTTTTTGGGAAAATGGAAAATATTAAATAAATAAATCTGAGGGCAGTAATCCGGTGTGGCGGAGGTGCAGGTACAACTTCAGAGAGTGATCTGGTGTCGCGCGCACACAGGAGCTATGGTGCAACCGCGAGTAGCAATCTGGTGCGACGCGATACACAGCAATGACAATAAACCTGAGGGCACGGATCTAGTGTGACGCGGAACACTGTTGTAGAGTGGATCTGGCACGTGAAACTCACGCTCAGAGAGAGTATCCGGTGCGTGCAGAGCGGTGGAGGCGCTTGGCAGCTTCGTTTCTTCACAGACTTTTCAATTTTGCACAATAAGACCTCTAAAATTTCCATTACGTACAAAAACAACCGCAACAAGCGTTTGGTGTATTGTTAAAACAAAAAGAACGCTCAAACTCAAAAAAAAAAAAAAAAAAAAAAAAAAAAAAAAAAAAAAAAAAAAAAAAAAAAAACTATACGAACAGGGAAGGGAGGCTTAAAAGCGGCACCAAGAAAAATGTGGCTCTGATACCATGTAGAAAAAGACAACAGAAAGATAATTGTAGAGAAGAAATTTGTATTTCTGATTTATGTTCAATTGTACAATAGAATGGCTTGTTTATAATTGAATGGGGCCCTAAAAGAAATGAAATACAATAATTACAAAATCATATAAAATCAGCATATTTACAATAATGAATACGGTATCAAATATTTCCGTAATATACTGAGAATATTACGGGAATATAATATTCTAACATCATTCATGCAAGACAGTTAATTAATTTAAAATTTTCTACATTCAGAATTTGTATGCTCCTTTCATGGTGAAAAGCAGAAACGTTACGTGCTAAATAGGTAAATTTAACTATTTCAGTAACACTTTAACACTCTTATTTATGTCTGGGTTCAAACTCAGGTGAGACCCAACACGCTGATATATAGAAAGAGGTAAATTTAATCATTTAATCAAACTTTAACAATTTGTATTATAAACTTATAAATAAAAGATGTAGCTAAAAAAGACTTTAACGTGTGAACGTAAATCGTTTACTGAACCACCTAAAATTTGTGTTTTTTCTTTTTCCTTTATATCTCTTTTTATTTTATAATTAGTTTTTATATACAAAGATGAATAGCATACATATACCCGATGAGACGTGCTATATATTCTCCTCCGATCTTTCTCTCATCCTCTCAAATTTTAAAATTATCGTTAAAATTGTGGGATACATGTAAATCTTACACATAAGCTCTAAATATTGAATAATAATTTTAAAAATTAAAATATACATATATATATATATACATATATATATATATATATATATATATTGACCGAATCATTTCTCATAACCGATGGACTAGTGTGGGGTCACCTAATATTATGAACATAAAGTTTATAGTGAAGTCTCACAACATCAATGCCTTGTCATGATGGTATTGCATGATTGATGAGGGTTGCCCATACGTAATTTCAACAAGTTTTAGTTTGACCATTGACCATAACTATTAAAAGGTGTCATTCCAGAAGCCATGTTCCAACCACGGCACCTTCATGCATGATATAGATCGAAACGTAACTGCCTTGTCGTTGTCACTCTCATTGGTCAATGGTCAGTTGGATTAACAATATAACATCCCCTACCCATGTTTAGGTTAATTTGTAGGCTTAGCCTAAGTAGACAATGAATTATCACTTATTTTAAAAAAATTTAAACTAGTACAAAGAGATTTATATAATTATTTAATCAATACTTTGACATTTTTTTCAAAATTTTTAGCTATGATATCATATTAAATCAAAAGACCCAATAATAATTTTAGTTGAGTGGATCAAACCATAACTACACATAAGATAAATAATTTAATTAATGGATATAAACTTCCTACAAATTGGGTGATAGAAATTCCTCTAATTCAACCTTTAACATTGTCATTTCCTTTAAGTATATGAAAAACGAATGCTAGCTCTCACGTGCTAAAGGAAACATAATACTTGTAAAGCTTGATTGGAGGAATTTTTCTACAACCCATTTTGTAGAATTGAGCAAATTTGCATGACATAAAATATTGAGCAATCTAAAAATTGTTTTAAGTTGAACAAGAAAATAATATTCACGAGACATAAAATTGTTTTCCTTTATAAGAAATGTAAACCGTTTTTTGCGGTTCTTCCACACTCACGGACATGCATGCAATTTTGAGAGGGCTCCTTTTAGGATCTTCCATCCCGAGTAGGTCCTGCGTTGCCCAAAAGCCTGCTTGGATAGGCCAACAAGCTTCTTCTCACAATTACCTACCTAAATTGCAAACAATATAAACAAGCAACTACACTAGATTTTAATCTTACTCAGAAGACCTTCTATTCTCATGTACTCTTTTTCTCTATAAAGAAAAAATATATTGATGATGGTGGCTCTAGACTAAAGTCTTGGAGTGGCCTTAGACTACTAACGGGAGTATCATATGAAATTGTAGCAAGTATATAGTAGAGTCGAAATGAGAAACTACACCCAATGACTTTGCTTACTTTCAGTTTCCGAACAAGGCAATTAAAGTTTATCTCACATTTTCAATGAAATTTTTTATTATATATATAGAAAAATTGTCACAGAAGCAACAAAGAACATTATGTTTGGGAATGATGTAAGTTGTATGTTGAATTTCTTATTTATTTCTTTAGTTATTTATTATTAAAAAAAAAAAAATCTTTTAACCCTGCTAGCTCTTCGTGAACCAAAATTTTGGCTCTACCACAGAATTGTAGCAAAATTTATTTATGCATAACAAGGCTGCACAGGCGGGCAAGAATTAATGGGGCTGTTTAGTGGCCTGAAACTGTAGCAAAAAGTTGATTGATGTGAAAAAAAAAAAAAAAAAAAAAGAGTAATTTTTTATTTTATTTAAATAGTAGTAAAATATGATTAACGTAATGTAAAAAGGAAGAAGGTTGGAAGTTGAATTGTAGTATGGGACTTTTTTTGAGTCAATCGGCAAACAACCCCTTAGTATCGGAAATAAACCTCTCTTTCCAAAAGCAAACATAAATTCATTCATTACTCGATAACAATGTCATTCATCATTCAAGGGTTAAAATCGTAAAATAAAATAATGCACATGATCATTCATATCATTTCATAACCTTCCATGACATGACATTTCATAGCTTTGATAATTTTTCATAATGAGCATTAGCATGTGCCTTTTCATCATGTAATATGATAAAAATTGTCGTGTAACTTCTCTTTTCCTTTTTCTTTTAGCCATACCAATTTCACCATTAAAAGCATCTCAAGAAACCATAACATAATGCAATTTTATGAAAATAATGTCACCTTCTGAAAATAATGCGATTTTATGACTTATGTACTTCAACTACAATTATTTTTAAAAAGTGTTTATTCACATCGTATGCTTAATTTTCCTTTATACTTCCACTGCCTCGTTTCGCCCTACCATCTGTGATTAACTCCCCAGGGTGTTTTCTCAAAATCATTTATCAAACTTGCAATCATATCACGTAATATCCTTAAATAAAAATGTTTCTTCCTTTAACACCCCAAAATTAATTAATTAGAAAAATATAGTGAAACCAATCATTATAAATTATAGTAGAAAGCAGAAAACAATTATATGAGACAAAACTAAATATCTTTAAAGAAGAATGTTAGGCTTACAAATAAATTTTACAAAAAAACTTGGGAAAATACACTTTACCCCCCTAAACTATCCACACATTTGCATTTTTAACCTCAATGTTTAAAAAGTGAAACTTTAACCTCCCCTCCCCCCTCTCCCCCAAACTTTCAAATTATTGCAATTCGACCATTCTGACTTCTTCTTCTTTTTTTCCCCCTAAATGCTCTCATCCGAAGTTTAAAAAAATAAATTAAATTAAATTAAGGGGTGGCTGGTCTGGGATGCCCAAAGCCACCCCCGGGCACAACTGGGGTGGCCGGCCACCCCTTCATTTTTAAATTTATTATTATTTTTTTTTTATCATGGGATAGAGGCATTTTGGGGGAAAAAAAAAAAAGTCAGAATAGTCGAATTGCAACAATTTGAAAGTTTGGGGGAGTAAACATTGGGGTTAAAAGTGCAAATGTGTGGATAGTTGATGGTGGTAAAATGTATTTTCCCCAAAAAAAATTTACAACATGATGTGGCACAACATGATTCGAAATGAAATAAATTCAACTTTTAAGAAACACAATTATATTGTGCCACATTATGTTATAAAAGTTTTTTTGTAAAATTTATTTGTAACCCTATCTTTTTTCATCTTTAAATACAAAATTTAAAAGCATCGATACAAACACCGACCTTCGAAGAATTATAACTACAGCATAAACAATTGCTAGCTATTCTATTCAAACCTAGCTAATTGAGCCATTCACTTGGCATTTCATCCTAGCGAAATGCTCAATCCAATGGGCCATCAAGTTTGCTAATCTACATAACATTGAGGTGTTTCACAGTAAAAAAGTAACTTGTAAGTTTACAAATAAGTAACTAAATTATTACGAAACTTATTATGCAATGAACCTTAAGTGTCAAAAACATATTTTGCAAACTTTTAGAAAATTAAGATTGTCATGGGTTTTCATCAAAATTTATAGGGGAAAATCCACTTTACCTCCCATGAAGTTTTAGGAGTTTTTCAATTTGAACTCTAAAGTTTAAAAATTGGCAATGTACCCTCCTAATGTTTTAAAAAATTTCAATTTAAACCTTCCGTTACTAATTTCCGTTAAATTAGACGGAAATTTTTATTTTTATTTTTTTTTTAAAAAAAAAAAGGAAGCTTGAGGGTAATTACGTAATTTCAAAGATTTTCGTTTAATTTGACAGAAATTAGTAACGAAATGTTTAAATTGAAAATTTTTGAAACATTAGGGGGGTACATTGCCAATTTTTAAACTTTGGGGTTCAAATTGAAAAACTCCTGAAACTTCAGGAGGATAAAATGGATTTTTCCCAAATTTATAGGTACCATATCTACTATTATGCTAATACAAAAATTGGTTTAATGTTAAAGTAAAGTAAGCGTATTTCTAGGACAATTCACATTTAATGCATAAAACATGTTTTTTTTTTTATGGAAAACATCTCTTTATTGATGATGAAATAAAGCAGTCTAAAGTCATGAAACTCCAAATAGAAAGAGCACAAAGCTCTAAGGTTACAATGTCAGAAATACTACTAGGGGTTTCCTTCAAATTTTCTCACTGATCTCCTTTGTTGCCTTCATTGCTAGCCCATGGACGCCTGAATTAGCACCCCTCTTCACATGCGCGATATCCCAGCTCCTGAAACCCCTTAGTACCCGTTGGATATCGTCCACCACATGCCCATTCCTGCACCACCGAGACCCATGTCCTATGATGGCCTTTACAACGTTTAATGAGCCTCCCTCAAAAATAGGGTCGTGCACACCTAGATCACTGCAAAACTCCACAGCACATAGTGCTCCCATGGCTTCAGCTGTCTCTAACTCTGGAAAACCCTCCACCGTTCTGCTTAGGGTTGCACTGACTTGCCCCTTGTGGTCTCGAACTAATACTCCGAAACCCATTCTTTTGTTCTTTGTTTCCAACGCCACATTCCAGTTGAATTTAAATCGTCCACGAGGGGGAGGCTTCCATAGAACCATCGATGCTTGTGGTATTTCAATATCATCAGCTCTCTCTATTGTATCTGAGCTTGACGAAATTATTGTAGAGTGAGTTCTGCCTCGTGCACTATTTGGTTTGGGTGGGTGAAAACCCCCCAGGCAATACATTGTTTTGCCTTGTCCAAATTTCTAGTGCAACAATCGCGCATAATTCCAGCTCCTCCCTACTACACCTAGGGATGAGAAAGCTCCATACATCAATAAAATCCCTCCCACTACCTTGGCTTTTTTGAATATTCATGCTACACGCTCCCCAAACGTCCTGGGCGGCCAAGCATCCCCATAACACATGATCACAAGTTTCCTCCTCCAACCCACATATGAAGCACGTAGCCTCAGTTACAACTCCTCTTTTGGGCAAATTTCGTTTAGTGGGGAGTATGTTATTACATGCCTTCAAAAGGAAAACTCTAGTATGGTTAAGTACCTACAGGGACCATATTATCTTCCACATGTCATTGAACTCCCCTTGATTTGATGCCTCCCCTGCTATCTGTCAAGCCTCTCCTTTTCCAAAAAATACGTGCTCCTCACAGTAAATTCTCCTGATTTTGTCGCTTGCCAAATCAGCTTGTCCTCTTGATTGTATCTACTCAAAGGGAGGCTTAAAATTAGGGTTAAATTCGCTTTACCCCCTCAAGTTTCAGAGGTTTTTCAATTCGAACCCCAATGTTTAAAAATTGGCAATGTACTCCCATAATATTTCAAAAAATTTCAATTCAGACCCTCCGTTACTAATTTTCATCTAATTGGACGAAAATCATCACATGTGCGTCTCATGTGGGATTTTGATTCTCTCTATTCTAATTTTGCCCTCATTAAAATCTATGAAATTACGTAATTACCCTCAATTTCATAGGTTTTAACGAGGGTAATTACGTAATTTCATAGGTTTTAGTGAGGGCAAAATTGGAATAAAGGGCATCAAAATCCCATGTGAGACGCACGTGGGATGATTTTTGTCCAATTAGACAAAAATTAGTAACGCAGAGTCTGAATTGAAATTTTTTGAAACATTACAGGTGTACATTGCCAATTTTTAAACATTGAAGTTTGAATTGAAAAACCCTTGAATTTAAACTTCATGGGGGTCAAGTGAATTTTCCCCTTAAAGTTATATCCACCTCTTCTTCCAAAAATATGCGACGTAGAAGTGTATTGTTCCAACTTTGTGTATTTGGGTCAATTAGGGAACTGACCTAACAGCCTTGTCTAGGATGATACATGAGGGTTGGATGGAGCAAATAGATAGTCTTGGCAGCCAACGATCCCCCCAAATGTTCACTGAGTTACCATCCCTTACTCTCCATATCAAGCCCTCATAAAGCAGTTCTTTGGCCGAACACAAGCTACACCAATCCAAAGACGGCCTACTTCCAACGTTCGCAATGCATAAAACATTTAATTGAAAATCATATACATAATTAGGTATATTTATCATTCATTTTTTTTATATGATCTACCCGAGATTTAAACCCTTTCTCAACAGGGTTGGAACTTTTTGAGGGACCTATAATACAACATCAATGTGCCATAGTTTCCGCATATTGTCCATCAAAAGTGGCTCGACATGGTTCAACTCTTGGTGATCCACACCACTAATGATATCCATCTGTAATGACCTCAATCAGGCATGCTTGTTTGATCTTGGTATAAAACATTGATACCTAGCCATCTTTGAACTAAATTTGACCATAGAACAATGTGTATGTATCGTACCAATGCTCACCATCTGTGCATGATGATCCACTGAATATTGTCTTATTATCCAAAATACAACTATCATAAGAAGTTATAATTATTTTGACGAAAAGTTAAGGCTCTTAACACCAATCATTTAAGTAATCATCATGTAAGAAACATTTTATTGAAAAACATTGTCTTTGAATTTAAGAGTTTATTCGTTCAATAAGCATTTACTTACCTCAATTGGTCCACATTCTCAAAAATCGTAACTTCACAACATTGCAAATCACACTTTAGTACTGGACACAAATTACACTAGAAATCTTAATCATACACGTGAAACTCTAATCATGCAGTTAAATCCCTAATTAAGCATTAAAAAACCCTATTTAACCTTTACTATCATCGTCGATCGTTTGGTTCTCGATAACCAAACGCTCTACCTTTTGTGACAACAACTAAAATCGTAGATCTAAATATAAAATCCTAATCTCATGCAATAATCAAACTCCTAATCATTACAAAAAATCCTAAAACACTTCATCTAGTACACATGTTTAAAGCAAGCATAGTCCATCATAACTCATATCTTTATTCTTAAAACCTTAAAGATGATATATCTTGTTTTTAAAATAAAATAAAAATCATTGTAAATCAATCATGTAATAGTATTTTGGATTATTGTAATAGAGATATCTAACTATTGTTTCGATTTAAAAAACGAGATGCATTGCTTTAAACTCATGCAATAACCATTTTCCTTACGATAAATTATAAAACTTAATTTATAATAGTGAAAATAGTTAAACAAAATTAGTTATAATATTAAGCAGCATATGAATGTAGGAAAACATATGGTAACAAGTCTGGATTGATATGATTACCTCAAGGTAGTAGATCTTAAGGCTTGGGGATGAAAACCTCTAAGTAAAGGCCCTCTCTCACTCCTCCTTTCCTTTCTCTCTCTCGCCCTAGAATTTTTAGAGGTTAGTGACAACCAAAATGAAAGTTTTGGATGAAGTGGTGGTTATATGGCCATCCCAAGTACAAGCAAAATGGTAGAAATGTCTAATTTTATTTGCATGTACAGCTTGTCAAACATTTGTTCCTCCAGTCAAATGTTCGTTGCCTTGAAAGTGGAATTCATACTAAAAGCGATGATATGCTGTACTAATAGAGAAAGAGGTATGCACCCCAGAATCTCAACATGAGAAATTTAAGGACAACAAAATAAGAAGGGATCTTTTGACAATTCTGGGAGGGGAAACATGTCTCCTTAGAATATTTAGAAAAAAGCCAACAGGGACTTGCATTAGGTATGGGAGATCTCAAGTAATGAAAGGGAATACTGCTCAGGCCAGGGTATATATAGTCACTCTAGGAGATGCTCAAGCTTCAAACACAGTTGTTACAAGTAGGGGTGGGCAGATTAACCAATTACCGACCGTCTACCTAGAACGACCAAACCGACATTAATCGTCAACCGACAGAAGTCGGTCGATAATCGGTTAAGATTTTTATACCGATTTTCAGTTCAGTTCGATACTTGGTAAAATATTTTTGTTATCGGTTTCCAAACCGAACCGATAAGGAACCGATAGTGGGGGTATAAAACGACGTCGTTTCATTTTTAATTTTTAAATTTTCCTAACATACAATTTATTGAAATCAAAACTATCTAGTTTTGGGATACTACATATACATCTCTTTCTTTCTTTCCCCTAACCCTAAATCAAATCCTTCGCCGCCCCCATCTGCTCTATCGACTCTCACAGTGCTCTCACTCTCAACTCTCTGATTCTTACACGCCCCTCTCAATCTCACTCTTAGCTCTCTCGCAGGACGCCCCTCTCGTCACTCTCAACTCTCGGCCTTCTCTCTTTGGCTCTGTCGTTGTCATGTTCTTCTGTCATGAGTCCGTGACGGCGTGGTTTGATTCCAATTGTCAGTGGTGTAGCGTCGGAGCCTTGTGGTAGTGGGTTGCGTGGTGGTGGTCTGACAGTGCTAGTTTGATGGTGGTGGTTTGTTGATAACCGATCTTTGAACCGTTATTAACCGATTACTTGTTTAACCTAAATTTTTGAAATAATTTCTTATCGAAATGTTATCGGTTAATTAACTGAATTAACCTATAATTTGGGTTAATTATCGAAAATAGGGTTATTGGTACTGTTATAACCGATACCCACCCCTAGTTACAAGTGCACATCCTTTATTCACTGAACATGCTACTGTATTATTTGATCGTGAAGCTACTTATTAATGTGTCTCTCTCAAGTATGCTAGACTTTTTGATAAAGTACCAAAGTAGTTATATTTTGACCTATCAGTTGCTACTCATGCGAAAAACTCCTTGATGTTTGATTCAGTACTCAAGTCTTGTACTATAGTTATCGAGGACAGAAAATTACCTACGGATTCGATATTGCTTGATATGTATGACTTTGATGTTATATTGGGGATGGATTTGTTAACAGCCTATCATACTAATATGGATTGTCTTAAGAAGCAGGTAGCCTTTAGACATCCTCGTGAGATATACTTAGATTCATTAGCTTTCACAAAAATGGTATCATAATCACTTAGTAACATGATGTGATACACGAGCACTAAATGATGTGGCCCTGACAAGAACATCGGTGGTTTAAGGGGGGAGATTGTAACACCCGTTCTTACAGTGGAAAAATGAGTAGCCCGCATAAAATTGGTTTTTTAATGTGCCTTGCGGAATAACTTTGTATCTCCAACACCCTTTCTTCCTTCCAAAATAACGGCAATCCCCTACTTCGTCCTACCATATCAATCACAAACATTCCATCAAATTCATTTTTCATCAGAAGGCTGCAATCGGTGGAAACCAAAATCAAATTCAAATTCAATTTTCATCAGAAAGCTGCAATCGGTGGAAACCAAAATCAAATTCAAATTCAATTTTCCATTAGAAACAAAAATCTGGGCTTCTTCTCGTTTACCATTTATCAAAGATCTCGAGCTGTACGAAGGATCCCAAGTCCTCGGCAGTTTCAATTGAGGATACTCATGGCAATCAATGGGGATGGATCCAAGCCGCCGTCATTTCATATTCATTAACTCTTTAAATATCCTACACATAATTCTTCCTCATATTGCCCACTCCTTCTTATTTCTTAGCCCCTCACCACACTTCTCTCCAAACCCACATTCCAGACTTGTCGCACCTATTCCCTCATGTTGCCTTACTCGAGACCCATGTTCCTTATCAACATCAATTGTTTTATCCCAACCATCTTCCCATTACCCTTGAACATCAAGCCAAATTATCCTTTAGCCCCCACCGATTCTCTATGATTTTTATTGAGAATTCTGGAATATTCTCCCCAAATCCCTCTCCCTTTCCACGCATAGATCCTCTCTCGACATTGTTATGGCTAGGCACCAGATTTTCACTATCAACCCCTTTATGGAAAGTTCAAAAAATCTCCTCATCTAAAGCATGGATATCGAGATTTCCACACTGCACATCTTTTATCTCCCTCCCAACCCTTTGTATTGCTACCACTAGCCTTTCTCTGCTCCACCGTCAATGGTTCCTAGCTACTGTTTATTCTGCCATAACTTGGTTAAGGCTCTTCTACTTGGAGCGACACTCCATAATTGTTGTCACCAACATTATCATTCAACCTCCTCCTTAAGCTTCTCATGCATCCCATTGCAATATGTTTGATCCTCTCATGCCCAAAAAAAATTATGGAAGCTTCTTGTATCTTAAGGACACCTAATACGGTTTTCCTTGCAAGAATAGTGCTCTACCCCACCCAGTGGCTTGGTCAATTCGATTAAGATTCAGACTCTCACGTACTCCCCCATCCAACTCCATCTCTGTTACAACCCAATGAAACCATTTAACTAATAAATGACTCCACAGTTTGCCTCCTAGTTTTATTCCACGAGGAACAAAACTCAGAAATCTCATCCTCTTCAAAGAGAGTCTACAACAAAAAACTTTTTACTTATAAAAAGAGATAGCTATAATTTGAAATTGGAATCAATAAATACCTAGTGTACGTCAAAAGCATCATAACCTAGATAAGTCTCCAAATGTCGCGGTCAAATATAAGTCATCGAAATAAATTACAAACCAAGTTTGACTACCTCAATACCTAATCAAAAATTCTCAAAACCTAATCAAAACATACATTTTACAAGATAAAGCTTAAAGATGATCTCTATTATGTCCTGGCAAGTGGCTCCATCAGCGTCTCACATGTACTTGAGCCATACGGGATCTAACTCCTCAACAATAATTTATATGAAGTTCTTCACAATAACTTGATGCTTCTCGGAATCCATTTTAAGCAAAATTATCTATGTAACACCAATATATATATAGACACAAGAGTATGTCCAACGACTTAGTGAATATAAATGTACATGATGTACACATCATTATATGGTGAACTCAATTATTTATCAATCACAAGCAACAATATAGAGTCACAATTCATCATATAATCCTGAATGCAATATAAATATAGTACATGATGTAATAACAGTAATATGAGAATCATGTTATAGTTCAACTCCATATAGTTTATCCAAGCCCTTAACACCTTCTTGGTAGGGTTGACGTCGTCCCGAGAGACTTATAACGCAATATCAGTGCCCCTGACATCATATACATATCGTCCACTCACCAGCGACCCAACCAAGTCCATCATCGGGTGGCCCACGCTGTTAGTGACATTTGTCTATAGTAACCACTATACAAACATTGTTGGTCCGGTCACAAAAATCCATTAAATCCAAAGGCCAAACATAAACAATAAACGTAATTTGACCATATGACTAATTCTTATAATTTAATAAGCCCATGGTCATTATCCAACACGTACCCGTGTGTCATGTCATACGATGCAATTTATTATTTCTCCATTTTACACACATGATTTTATAAATCTCATTATTTTTATTATCTTGCTTAATTAGCACACATTTTTTTCTTAGTATAGTTCACAGTAGTCCAAAATGTAATTTATGAAAATTGTAAACATGCACATTTGATATACATACAATAATCATACTATGCAAAAAAGTGACAACAAGTATGCATGTGAGTTTTTACAGACTTGAGTCATACGGCTCCTCCTCCACACAATCCTCCAGATGTCTTAAACCTTCAACATTTGAGAAAAGACATATCATCAATTCTAAAATCGAGCTAAAACAAGTCCTAGATCTAAACACGCTCAAAACAAACTTTATGCCTGACCAGCGAACGTTCAGATAGAAGGACTCAAACATTCAACCACGACATCGAACGTCAGACAAGGAGGGTTAAATGCTTGGTGCTAGGCAGAAAACCCATTTCAAATCAAAAAGTCACCAAACCAGTCATAAGCAAATTTTAAGGTCTTAACATGATCCCTAACAGAGTCATTACTCAAAAGAACACCTTCATGGTAGAAGAAACCACGTCCAACATTATCAAAATGCCAAACCATCATTGAACTAAGATTAAGGCCAACAACACAACTAGAAGCTTAAAATCTACAAGTCAAGCTATAAAAAGCATCTAAATATCATAACAACAACATTAGAAATGAGTTTGGCTAAGAATATTACCTCATTAAAAGCAAAACCACCAAAAAAAAAAAACTCTCATTCTTATTCAAGGCACTCACACAAGACCAAACTATCTAAGAAAATGGAGAAAATAGGCTTAGGGATGCAAGGGGTGGGGTATAAATAGGTGGGAAAAAGCTGAGGGTATGATTGAGCTACTTTTCCAGGTCTATGTTCAGTCGAACATTCGCTGTACTATGCTTTCAACGTTTGGTGTACTATTACCTAACACTTCTAGGGTTGCATGTCAAACATTCAAGTGATCCATGGTCAAACGTTCGGGGATAGGTTAAAGGTCAAACGTCCGGCGGTCCATTCACGAATGTTTTTCACTAGGGTTTTTGATCGAACATTCGATCAAAACCAAAAATCAAAATTCTTATTTCTAATAAACCTTAATGAACTTGGTAAACCCGTTAGCCCCCTTCTTAATCCAAACAAAACATAGTAAACACTTGGGTACTACAATCGCCAGCCACATCAACGTCTTCCACCATTCCCATTGACGCCTCAATATTGAGCCACACCTCCCTGTTTATGCATACCAAAGGCATATCATGAATATGAATGAAGAAAGAACAGTTGTTAAACTACTTCTGCAATGGTGGAGCATTTCCATCAAAATATTCCAGAACTAGAAGGCTACGATCAAATAGCGAAGGTCGTCCCTCCATTACTCTTCTCTTGTTGTTGCCATCCGAAAACTCAATCAACCACAAGTTTTCTTTCAACTCTTTGAAAAGAACTCTCTCCATTGTTTCTCCAAATCCTCCGCCATAATTCATCCTCCTCCTCCTCCTCTTCCACCCTCCTAACTATCTTCTGCCACTGAATAAACGATGGGATACTTCCCTTCGCCCCTAGATTGCATAGGTAAAATATTTTGTTAAAGATGGAAAAGCTACATGTTAAAAGTAGGATCTCACAACTTTGGTTTTTATAATATACTTATTAAATTTATCAAAGTATTATTTGCACAAAATACTATCTATTCTTGAACATAACTTAAAAGGCTACAAAATTGAAGGTTAATTATCTTTATATTAAATAAATATGTCATAATATTGACTAACTAATTAGAGTTTATGGTCCAATATTCTTATTGGTGATTATTATTGTTTTTTTTTTTTTTATGAAAAGCATATTGATTTTTTAGATATGCTAGAATCTAATAAAAACTTCATATTTTGTCCATAAAAGTTTATGTGGCAAGGTACCACATCATCTTGCTTTTGTTTTGTCTTTTTTCCTCCACAAAATATGATGTGACAACTTGCCACATAGATTTTGATGGGCAAAATGTGAAATTTTTTTAAAATTCTAGCATTTGTCTTGATTTTTATATAGTATGAATCTCCGTATTTGTAGGATTAAAAACTAAAGTGAGATTGTAAACGCAAAAGCTAGTAGGCTACTTATGCCAAGGTATAATAATAAGAATAAACTCTTATAATATTTATTTTTTAATGTTTTCACATAAGTTTGTAGTTTGTGTTTGTTTTCTGTTGTACGAAAGAATAATGCTAAAAACAATATTTTTATTTTGATAGTTTCAATTTTTTTTTTTTAGGGAAATTATATATAAACTCTTTAGGTCAACGCGTTTTTATTAAAAACTCCATAAGTATTTTTTTTTTGGAAATTGACTTCCTGGGTTAATCGAAACTACAATAAACTCCCTACCGTCAAAAATTTTTAACAGCCGTTAGGGCCATTCAAAACTCTCTATTTTATCTAATTAAAATATTAATTTTTTATTAATTTAATTTAAAAAAATTAAATCTAAAAAAAAAAATGAGGGTGACTGTAAGGCACCCGCCACCCTCGCCATCCCCACCCTCTATGGGTGGTGCCAGTTTCTCACCCCATGGTGGTTTGTCACCCCCTGGGTGGCCTGTGGGCTACCTTTCCATCCATGGTGGCTGGCTCCAGCCACCCCATGGTGGGTGGTCAGAACCACTGGGTATTTACCGCCACGCCATAGGCTGGGAGGGTGGCCGGGTGCACCCGCCTACCGCCAATTCCCTTTAATTTTTTTTTTTTTTTTAGACTTTAATTTTTAATTAAATTAATAAAAAATTAATATTTTAATTATATAAAACCGGGAGTTTTGAGTGGCCCTAACGGCTGTTAAAAATTTTTGACGGTAGGGAGTTTATTGTAATTTCGATAAATCCAGTGAGTCAATTTCTGAAAAAAAAAAAAAAAAAAAAAAAAAAAACCTACCTAGAAATTTTTTAATAAAAATGCGTTGACCTTATGAGTTTATATATAATTTCCTTTTTTTTAATTAGGACAAATTAAAAGTCTAGAAATTAATTAAAATTGCAACAATAATATTATATAATAAAAGTGTGATTTCTGACGTTACTTTTTGTGAGAACAAAAAGGCAATTTCACCCTCGATTGCATAAATGCAATGAAGACACACCAAAGCCAGATGGCTCTTGTTTATAGTTAGTAACGCCTCTCGACAGTCCAGCTTTCCTTTCATGCAATAGCACTTCTCACCCATTTTTCCATTTAAAAGCCATCAATCTCATCACCCTCTACACAATCCCACCAAACGAAACTCAACTTCTTCTTCTTCTTCTTCTTCTTCTTCTTCTTGTCCTTCCTCGCTCTGTGTGTTTGTGATAGGAAAACAAACAGAAAAAACTACCAACTATGGTTGTTCTGTCTCAGCCAGCATTAGACCACTACTCTCTGATCAAAACATGCAACAAGCCCACCAGCTTGTTCACTGGAATTCCAGTGGTGGACCTCTCAGACCCGGAGGCCAAGAGCCTTGTGGTCAAAGCCTGTGAGTTTGGATTCTTCAAGGTTGTCAACCGAGGATTCCCAATGGAGTTCATAAACAGATTGGAAACAGAGGCTCTGAGGTTCTTCAATTCTCCCCAGTCTGAAAAAGACAGGGCTGGCCCTCCCGACCCATTTGGTTATGGCAGCAAGAGAATTGGACCAAACGGTGATGTGGGTTGGATTGAATATCTCCTCCTCAACACCAATCCCGACGTCATTTCCTACAAGTCCCTCTCCATTTTCCAGGAAAACCCACAAATTTTCCGGTAAAGTTTCTAAAACAGATTCCTCTGTTTTTCCCTCTGTTTCAAACAAAAACAATTTTTTTTTTCTTGACATTTTCTTTTCCGTTTTCATGGGCGTAGGTCTGCTGTGGATGATTATATTTCCGCAGTGAGAAAGATGGCTTGTGACATATTGGAACTCGTAACTGAAGGGTTGGGGATTGAACCAAGAAATGTTTTGAGCAGGCTTTTGGGTGATGAAAAAAGTGACTCGTGTTTCAGGCTAAACCATTATCCACCATGCCCGGAGCTCCAGGCATTGAGTGGACGAAATTTGATTGGATTTGGGGAGCACACAGACCCCCAGATAATCTCCATCCTAAGATCTAACAGTACCTCTGGCCTGCAAATCTGCCTGAGAGATGGAACATGGGTTTCAGTCCCTCCTGACCCGACCTCCTTTTTCATTAATGTTGGTGATTCTCTTCAGGTACATTTGGCACCCCCCCCTTCATTTTCTTTCTTCTAATGACCCAAAAAAAAAGTTTAAAAAAAAAAAAAAAAAAGGAAAATTGACTCTCTTTCACCCAATTACCCATAAATTTGTTACTGCTAGGTAATTTGTTTCAAATGTAATTTCCACTGCCACGTTATTTCACCGAATTTATCGATATTTTGGTGGGTTTTACTAAGGAGAGAGAC
This sequence comes from Corylus avellana, assembly GCF_901000735.1. Lineage (NCBI taxonomy): Eukaryota > Viridiplantae > Streptophyta > Magnoliopsida > Fagales > Betulaceae > Corylus > Corylus avellana. The sequence continues at coordinate 25,931,802 of NC_081542.1, forward strand.
CAAAACCTTTCTGTGTCTCTGTCCCTCCCCCTCTTTCTCAACGTCACATATATATATATATATATATATATATGGGATTTTAAAGATGTCTTTCTTTCTTTTCTTTTTTTAACCTAGGATAAAGTGTTATATATATACATCTTTAAAATCCCATATATATATATATATATATATATATATATGTTTTGAGAATTGACAGATGCTAATTTGGATGTGGGATTTTGATGCAGGTAATGAGTAATGGAAGGTTTAAGAGTGTGAAGCATAGGGTTTTGGCTGACCATTCAAAATCAAGGGTTTCCATGATCTTCTTTGGAGGGCCACCATTGAGTGAAAAAATAGTAGCTTTGCCGCCACTTGTGGGGGAAGGGGAAGAAAGCTTGTACAATGAGTTCACATGGTGTGAATACAAAAAGTCTGCATACAAGTCAAGGCTGGGAGATCATAGGCTAGGGCTCTTCGAGAAATCTCTACAACCCAGTACTGATCTGGTCAAAGCTCCCCATTTTAGCAAAGATTAGGATTTTGTCAAAGCTCAAAAAATAGGTTTAAAAAAGTTGACTCCACTTGTCATAGATGGAAAACCTACAGGATGTTCTTTATCTTCTTCCCTGTTCTTTTGTCTTCCTTTTTTTTATCTTTTTTGTTTTGTTTTGTTTAATGTAGCAGCAACAACCATCTTCTACCATTAATGCAAGTTTATCATCATCATGTCATCATGAAATTATGAAATGAAATTCCTCTAAATGACCCTTTAGAGATTGATATTACCATTTGAAGTCATCCTTATCCAGGAGAAAAAACACCCATCAGAGCAGTGAAAAACATTCAAGATTTACTAAAGTTGGTGTCAGATTTCTTTCCTTGAACACCATCATGACATGGACGTAAAAAGATTAAATACTAAAAGCTTTTTATTTATTTATTTTCCACTGTTTTAACTAGCACCGCCAGAACATCGAAAGGGCAGATCAAAGTCTTTGTGGAAGAAGCTGTGCTATAATAATATTGCACATGGATTGTGTACAGCAAGGCCTAACGGTAACAAACTGCACACGTTTCTCACTATATATACACATGTTTTTTGATTGTGACATGTCATGGAATTTAGCATTTTTTTTTTTTAATGAATTAAAAGCTCCCCAAAAATCAAAATTCTATCTCCCTAAACAAGTAGTTCCACCGCAAGAAGAAGAGGAAATTAATAAGACTCGAGCTTTTTTAAAATGGTTCATGAGGGAGGAGTTACAAGGGAAGAGAAAAAAAAAAATCAGGAAAAAAAAAAAAAAAAGCAGATTGAATTTGGTTAACCATTTTTTACACAACTCTACGAATTCAACACGTAATTAATAAGTTATGATTGAGAGGTCTGACCAATTTAATTAAATGGGTCAAGTTAGGTGTGTTTGAATTACAATTTTATGGACAAAAAGTACGATTTTAAACCGAAATCGCAAAAAATGAATGCAGATTCTGCCAAAGGCTTTGCATTTTAAAATAATTATTTCTAAATCATACTTTTTGAAATTTCAAAAACCTAAACAGACCTTATGATTAACCTATATAATCTTATACACATATTTTATTAGGATCCGAACTCGTAACATAAGGATTATCAATTTCTTACAAGACTTGCGAACCCAACACATTTAATTTAATTTAATTTATTTAATTAAATAAATTAAGTTAAAATTAAATTATATGATCTTATCACAGTACTTATGTTTCAATACAACTCAAATTCGAAGCAATAATACATGCACCAAAAGTACTTCCGCCGCCATCCCACAGTCCCACATCGCTCCTATTGACACGGTGGGGGCTCCTCGTAACGCCCATTGAATGAGTGGAGGGTGATGTCAATTTTCACTTGTTCATAATTCGACACAATAATTCACAACTTTATTACCACACGGGTGTGATATTTTTTTTTTCTTTCTTTCTTTTTTTCCCTTGAAAAGGGGCAGATGTCAATTATGTGCTTACGGTTTTAGGGTGTCCCCACAACCTCACGAAAATGTGACAGAGGCAGAGGCAGAGGGAAGATTCTGATAGAGAGAGGGGGCCAATCACTCTCATTAAGAGTTTATATTTGACCATCCAAGTGCATTTCACACTGTCTCTTTCACTTTTCTTTCCTTTCAAAACATTTCACTTTCTCAAATTCCACCCATTAATCCTCTGACGCACCGTTTCATCATCATTTCAATAACGAAAAGGTTTTGCTAGTTATTTATTGGCCTCTTTAAATATACCATGCTTTTGACAGAATAGAAACCTCTCTATTTTACAAATTTTCTATACATGCAATTAAGTCTGTAAATTTGCCTATTTTCTTTGAATATTGGAGTACTATATACTTTTTCAATAATGTCATTAAAAAATTGTGTAATTCTCTTATGCTAATTAGTTTAAAAAAATAAATCTAAAACTTGAATTCTTGTACAGTTGGGCTGATGTAGAATGTTTATAAATTATTTATGAACACTTTACATCAGTCTATTTTGATAAGAGTTGAGTTTATAGCATTGCTTACTAAAAAAATATATATTGTTCTTAGCATGTGAGATGCATATGAAAAATTTATAAACTTGGTTGGAGAGAAAATTTCTAGCATTTACATATAAATAGTTAACTACTTATATTTAATAATTAGCCTAAAATTTAGTTTGACGTATATTAAAATTAGGCTCGGCCTCTCATTTATGATTTACCCTTTTTTTTTATTTTTTATTTTTTAACATGTCCACACAAGAGGGGGAGAGGAGATTCGAACTACTAACATCCGCTTCATAACACATGGTCTCTAGTCAATTAAACTACCCTTGAGAACTCATTTTTACCTCTTCCTCATAAAAAATTTATAAAATTTAATCTAAATCATAGATTTGAGAGCAGTAAAGGTAATTGATAAGGTAAAATCTGTATTGAAGAGTATAAAAATAGCATTCCATTGCCATTATAGTTCGAATAAGTTGTCTGTGAGATACAAGTTTAGTGGCATATATTTTATTACAGCTTGGTTGAAAAGAATATATATATGATAAGTAATTTCCTAGGGCCACGTGGTTCGTTCTGGGTGCACGGTCGTCCGGATTTATTAATAGCAAATGAGATCAGCTTCAGGTTAGCGTTACTTTTTCAAACATTAATGACAACTTCTGTTTTTTCTACGCATACATTAACTGCGCGCATGAAATTCGTCTGGTTTCGCTGTTCGCATGCCCGCGTGAAATAAATACATTAATTTATAAAAAGTACACGTCTCTCTTCTCACTTTATCACTACATTATTAATGATGTGGCCTTTCTCATGCCTCTTATGTTAATATCTCCTTAAATTATCAAAACAAATGCCAATGTCTCCTTGTAACAAAAATACCTTTTATAGAATTTTTTTTAAAAAAATTATATTTATAACCAAAAAACTAAAACATAAAATTTTTTAAAAATTAATTTTTTGAAAAAAAAAAATGAAAAACCAGTAGTCATTTTAATTTTTGTTTTGTGTTTCTAATTTATAAGGATATTTTTGTCTTATTGAAAAAAAAAATAGGTTATTTTTGTCTCTTTATTAGCGTTGCAAGACATTGACATTATTTTAGGAGAAATGTTAAGTGTTCTTCTGGTTTAAATGTATATTATTTTCTAAAAATCGGGTGAGAGAAAAAAGGGTACGGTTTTTTTTTTTTTTTTTTAGAAAATAATATTCACTTAAGACTATGAGAACACATAACATTCCCCTTTGATAGGTATTCTCCTTGTGTTATCCAGGTCATAGGTGTATATGATTTTCTAAAAATAAATAAATAAATAAATGAGCTCTTATTTCTCTCACCTGGTTCTTAGAAAATAATACCCACTTAATATCAGTACAACATTTAGCATTTTTCCTTGATACAATCAGTAGTTTGAGAAAACATTGATAATTGAAAATAAAAATCTTGACCGTCAAAATTTGAAGAAGAAAGGATTATTGTCCGATTCCGATGGCTTAATTAATTACACTGAATTATTGAATAGCTTAAAGATGCAATGCTGAGATTCCGTTGCGTGTTAAAGTATTAATTAAGTGATTAAATTTACCTCTTCCTATAAGCTTAAGCTTTAGAGACAAATGGTAATTTAACATGGTATTAGAGCCAAAGGTAATGGGATCGAACCTTGATTCCGTCAAATCACCCCCCATTTAAATTAAATATTTCATGTGTTGAGTCTCACCTGTTAAAAGGGAGTTGGAGCTCACACGTGAGGGAGAGTGTTAAAGTATTAATTAAGTGATTAAATTTACCTCTTCCTATAAACTTAAACTTTTGAGATAACTGGTGATTTAACATTGCGGAATTGATATTTGTAAGGATAAGATCATAAGGGTGTTTTGTCATGTGGCCGTAGCAGAAAAGGATTTGTTTATGGCTTATTTTGACCAACTTTTTGTGATTTTCCTGCATGATTCTCTTAAGTTTAAGATTTTCCTATATTAATATACATAGTTGAACACAACTCTAACTCAAAAGCCTAAGCTAATGGGCTAAGGTTTACTTAGGTATATTAAGTACTATTTTCTTTTATATTTTCTTAATGTGGAACACAATACTTACAAGTACACTTACAACAATTTTTCTCTCGCTTATGAGTCTCTTCACATTGACCCAACTCTCCCTCGCTAGTGAGTCTTTTTTCATTTCCAAGAGTGTCTACACAACTCTAAACCCCACGTGTCCGGACACTCATCCCAGGAAAGTAACCATGGTTTTGATACCATTTGTTGGAAGATAAAGCGGTTATGAAGTTTTTACCAAGAATACATTAATATACATAGTTGAACACAATTCTAGTCCAAAAGCCTAAGCTAATGGCCTAAGGTCGACTTAGGTATATTTAGTACTCATTTCTTTTATATTTTCTCAATATGTGATAGAACACTTACATATCTGACGGTAGAATTTCTCATATATATATATATGAGAAATTCTACCGTCATCTTTCATTCCACTCTCATAATTTTGAATTTCTTTAGATTATTATTATTATTTTTTTAAATAAAGGATGATCCAATGGATCAATAATTTGAGAATAGAATAAGAAATGAGTATATATGTAGCATTATCTATAGAGTAATGCTACATATTCATCTTCTATCTCACTCTAGTATTATTGGGTCTCATCAGATAGAAATTAACTACAATCTGATTTGTAGTTAATTCCTACAAAACAATCTAATAAATTGTCAAGTATCTCTATAATAAATATATGCTTTTTTTAATAATATGTATTTCTCATATGTTTTTTTAATAGAATTAATAAGAAAGCATGCACTTTGTACATGTTTTTAGAACACATGTCACTTTATTAAGTCAATTTATAATAATTAATTATAAAAAATCAGTTTGTAGCTAATTTTTGTCTGGTATAATCCCAATAATATAAGAGTGGAAATTTGGAATACGAGATAATTAAGTATATATATATATATACACACACATTTCCCACTCATCCTTGAGAAATAAAAATATTATCTCTTGAATCACGTCTTGTGGTGAAGCTAAATTCTTCACCTTTCCCACTCCTTTTTAAGAGAGTGGATGAATTTTCCGAGAAATAAAAATATTATCTGTTGTATCACGTCTTGTGGTGAAGCTAAATTCTTCCGAAGAAATAATTATTAAGCATTAAGGAGCCATTCTCATTGGTAAGAACTTTGGTTATTTAATATTATTGGAATATATCCTATATTCTTAGGCTTCTCAAGCAGTTTATAATGAAAAAACACGCACACAAATACACTATAAAACGTATTTTTAGAATGTTGCTTGTTAAAACAATGAGTAACTATTATTTATACTCATTTATTGCACACTTTTTTTTTTTTTTTTGATATGTCTGTACAAAAGGGGGGAGAGGGATTCGAACTAGTGACTTTCGCTTCATTAGGCATGATCCCAGTCAATTGAGCTATCTCTTAGGGACACACATTTCTTTTACACCTATTGACTTAGTATATTTTAAGTGACTTTTCATGTCAACCGCTTAAAAAAAAAAATTACTTAAAACATATTACATCAGCCAAAATGAGTGTAAAAAGTAATAATATTAACTCTAAAACAATATTCTACTTTCCCATAACATAAAAATGATATTTTCTATTTTTGGTTTTTTATTTTTCTAAAATCATTAATTTTTTTTCATTAGAATACATTTTGTTATCTTTAAATTCAGGTTAATTTATTGTCAAATGTCACTTGGCATCCATAAGTTTGCGACTTTTAAAATTACTAATGGATCATTAATGGATTACTATTAAATTTTAAATCCAATAGTAATTTCAAAAGATAGGTCAAAGAGTATAAGATTGGAACTAGTAATGCTATTTACCGGATAAATATCCCCCTCTCGATCATCTCCCAAAACTGTCGTGGTGTTGTCCTTTCACAACATTTAATAGATGAAAATGAATTTTTTGATTGAAAAAATATGTCACAGCAATTGGCTAGAATTCCATGCAGCTGGAGCAAGGTTACTTTGGTGGGATTACTAATAGTGGGTCGTTGAGGAAGGCCACCATGCATACGTGTCATTTCATCTCCAATAGAAAGGGTTTCGACCATGACACCTTTCAATTCCTCGTACCATCAAATTCGCAACAACAATAACTTTTTTTTTTTGTTTTCTCGCAGAAAAGAGATAAAAGGAAGAAGAAGAAGAAGAAGAAGACATATGATGGTATATAAGATAATAATTATAGGGATTTTATAAGATAAAGTTTTCCTCAAATTCAATTTACAAAAGTACTAATAATGACATACAATGTGACACTTGTAGAATAGGCCACAATTGACATAGCTTTAGTCTATGTTTAGTTCGAAGAGTAATGTTATATACTAAATTTTTATTTTACGATATTAATATGACAATCTCAACCCATTTTAAGGTTTTTTTTTTTTTTTTTTTTACACGGAATAATCTTAAGGGTTTGTTGAAATGATTATATTAATATTATAATAAAAAAATGCTTTATAACATTACCCTTAGTTCGAAACAAGCGTCACCTCAAACTAATACCCCACTTTTGAAGGATATATGTTGTACATATTTCATTTTGGGTGGACTATAATAGCCAGTTTGTATTTGCGCATATAATGGGTTAGGTCATTTTGTAATCACTTTAGGAAACGTGTACTCTCATTCTATGTATGAATAGAGTTGCACTATTAGATTTCATAATGACAATATGTGAAATTTAGGGCAAAGAGTATTAGTCTTCTCCACACACACAAAACAAAATAAAACAAAACAAAACGTCAATCGGAATAGCGTAGATGGAAAATTTTATCTTCAAACCATGGACGCATGTGTAATTTTCATGTAGCTGTACATAAAGAAGGAGAGAAAGAGAAAGAATATGCTTAAATCTAACAATTGTAAAATTCATAGGAAACCTATACTTTTTAATGTTCTTCCCTTATTCCCCTTGCTTTATTTGTGCAGAACAATGGCCTAACTTTCTAAGGCACGAACGAAAAACAGACAAATTAATTATAAACAAACAACAAAAGAAAGATCGAACCAAACACAAACACATTCTTTGGAATTATTCTTAAATTCCCATCCATTTTCTTAACTCTCTCTTTTTGCAAAGGGGCAGCCTAACATTTGACAATCTTCGTTGTTCAATTGTATTATAATAATATGAATCTGATTCCAACGTCACTTCCTTGGCCTACCAAAAATTTCTTTTATATATATATATATAAAATATATAATAAGTCAACAATGAGTAAGAATCAGATGTGTTCATGAGATGTGCATGCTATCATCACCACTAAAATGTTGGTCAACTGTTGATGGGACCCATTGATGCTTAAATTTGTCAAAGATTCTGTGAACAGATAAAATTTAATGGATTCCACGCATGTATCTATCATATTCCAAAACACTATTTAGGGTCCCGCTCATTGATTCCAGCAGTCTTAAAAACTTATACGAGGATAAACAAACCGGTTTTCCCTTTACTACACTACGTACACATGTTTGTGATATATATATATTAAAATTAAAATTATGTAACCAATTAATTATTAGGTTAATTGGTGAGAAAATTTTAATTTAATAAAATTGGTACCATTTTTATTTCATAACAATAGAGCATGTTGCTCTAATAAAACAATATCATAAATAAAATGAAAAAAAAAATTTTCATCTAAATTTGATTTATACTTTGTTTAATTCTTTGAATGTCACTGTTCTAATCAGTGCATCACATTCCGAAGAATCAATCTCTGGCCGATGCCCGGTCCAACACAATTTTTCCAACTAGAGACTGACTTCATGGCTTTTCAATCTCTATTACAAATGCATTCTCAAAAGTAATCCCCTTCGATGCTTCTACCATAAGTGACAAGTCTTCGATATACTTGATAATTCTTTATTCATCAGTAAATGATCTGACTTCCAAAAAGAACCAAAAAAAAAATAAAAGATACACCGAAAATCTAAGATCATTAGAAACCCTTAGAAATTGACTAAAGAAAAACTTCACTACATAGATTTATGTAGAAAGCAAATCTAGAGAGAACTGCTGCAAAGCCTAAACATCAGCAAACTCACCACTTTATCATTCTGAAAAAAATGAAGAGTTGGAAAAGGAGGGAAGAATTTTCCTATAATTTTTTTTTTTTTTTTTTTTTTTTTGGCGGCTAAAGAATCTTTATTCACATTCTCTTATCAACACAAATATGGAAGGAAAAAAAAAAAACAAGGCCTAGTATATGGCATGGGGTAGGGCAATCGTGGCCCCTACCCATCCCGAACCACGCGCGCCGTAGGGTCGGCAAATGGCAATGCCCTACCAAGCCACGCTGCAGGGTTGATGTCTCCTTATCCAGACACGAGGGGTTGTTGGGTAAGGACCTGACTGGTTAGGCACGAGCAGGCACGATTGTGGTTGGATTGGATCATACCTGCCAAGCTGTGCCCCAACCAGGACCCTGGTTGGGCCATCTCTGCCCAGATGGTCAACCATCCACCATTGTGCCTGATACGACTGCATGTTTGGGTGGAAGGTTTTTTAATGGTTGTTCAGCTCTGTCCGATATATATAGTATTTTTCTATTACAATTTACAAATGTAATTACTTCAAAAATTGGATTAGGCCCTTTAAAAAAAGGTCATAAAAAGCTTTAGAAAAACATGCCCATACAAATTAAGTCCATAGTTAAAAAATTAAAAACGAAAAAAAGTCCAAAAATAGAGTCCAAAATTAATGCAAAATGGATGTCGAAGGCGGACAGTAGTGAAAAAAAAACTCACTCGCATTTGTGCAATTAACGATTATTAAAAGCCGATGTGAAATAAGGATATTATTTACATGTATAGTGAAGTCTACACGCCTAGTGGTTGAGTAGGCCAGGTGAATAGTTGTGCTTTGCAAGCACACCCAATAGTCAAGGCTGAGTAGGGCGACTGCAAAGGCTTTTTTTTTTTTTTTTTCTTTTAATTAATTTTCATTTTTAGGGCATATTTTAAATTCCATTTATTTTTTTATTAATTTAACAGAAAAGAAAAAGAAGGCATAGATATGTAGATCATGTGCTTCTAGAATCCTTGAATTTAATGGAAATATAAATTGGTATTCAGGAAACAGTAAACGAAGCCCCACGCAGAGGTCAGTCAGTCACCAGTCACCATCCTTCCCAATCACCACAAATCATGTACGTCCTTTTCATATACGCACATTAAAGCCCCAAGAAAAGGAAGCCTCAGTTCAGTTACCGTAGTTTTCATGAATAATATATATTGAAAGATGGACACACATCATCTTGTGCGTACATATATATAGGTTGAAAAAAGCAACATAAAAAAAAAAAAAGAAAAAAGAAAGCTTTTTGACCAACTCATGAGTTGGTTTCTCACACAATGTCTTTGTTCAAATGGACAGTGGTTGTTGTGTTTTTCTTTTAATGTTTTCATACACAACTTTTTGACATTCTTTCTCTTTACGATCGAGTAGGTTACTCGGCATTCTTCCAATATCCTGATCTCTAAGTCCACATTCATTCCTTTGAGAAACAGGAACTAAAATGACGTCAAGAAATGAAATGTACCAAATGTGTACGTGTCACTTTCATTTTGAATACTTTTGCTTCCACACCATCTTTTTCATCATGTTCTTTCCCACCACTACTCTGCTTTTTATTTATAATAATACAGCTGTTTAATGCTCACAATTTATTTGTTGTTTTACTATGCAATATATATGAGTGTGACAGTGATATATAGAACAGTCAGCTTGAGTGAACAGTGTTCACGCTGGATGAATGGTGGTACGGACACTGTACTGATTTTACTGTTTCAAAAAAATTTTAATTTTGTTTTTTAAAAATCAGTAAATAAAATTTTCATAAACAACTATCAATTTTAATCGTTTAAAGGAATTTGAAGACTGTTTAAGGGTCTGGTTACTAATGGCCTCCTAGTAAGTCACACAACAAGGACCTAAGAAGGCGAAACGGGCCACAGCTGAAGGGCCTAGATGATTGATGACCCATAGCTAGAGAGCCTAGAAGGCCCGATGACTTGCAGCCCAAACGGCCAATAGGGATCCGGGTGTAATATGTCCAACAGCTGATTTCACACTTCGCCAGCTTAGTTAACGACCGCCAGCTTACACCATGTATTCTTCAATAGACCAAAGGAAGGAATCTCTACATTAATAACAAATTACTAGCGAAAATTTATAAAACCCTAAAAAGGAAGGCAAGAAGACGACGGCCTATAAATAAAAGAGGAGGGCATTCTTTCATATATAGACAACTAATTAGCCATATCATTTTTCTGCCAAATTTTCCTCTCACGCTCGCCAAACCCTCTAACCTTCATTTTCTCTTGCAAACCCTCCTTGATGAGCGGTGTGCGGTCATTGTATTAACAAGCTATATATGAAATACTTAAAAGGGTCATTGTTAACCCTAAACTGAACAGTTACTAAGAAATTGCATAAGAAAAGAAAAAAGTGCGGTGAATTCATTATATAGCAAGAAAAAATTGTAGCAACTGATTTCACGTACATATATCATTCATGCTTCCATAGGAGTTCTTGAGGCAATAACATTAGGGCATCATGGACTATCTTCTCGTGAATAAGATGATTCTTTTTGTAAAACAATTTTGAATACTATGCTAAATAGTGACCTATAAAATTATGTGTATAAAAGAAAGTTTTTAATTAGTTTGTAAATGTAGACAATTTTGAAAACACAATACATTTTTATTTCACAATTATTTCACAGTACTGACGTGGTAGTCTCAACCAAGTTTTGGATTTTTTTTTTTTTTAACAGTTCAATCTCATTCATTGATAAACGAGTATAAAACCCAAACAACACATAACAAAGCTCTGAAACAACCATAGCCGAAACTACAAGGTTACAAGCATCAAAGATGACGTATTACATTATAGATTCAAACAAAATCCGTTAATCTATGACTAATTTTCAAATTAAACAGTGGATCTGCGCCAAACAGACTCAAACCAATGCATAGGTAGCTCTTATTCATCGGCATTGAGGGCAGAGAACTTCAAGCCAAAACCCATCCTCCTCGACCCAAAAGCCAGGATAACGTTCACATCTACAACCCAAAGGTTTAGACCAAATCAACTACTACGAAAGGCATCAGGCGGGCAAATCGAGAGAGAGGACCGATCATTATTACAAGCAAAAAAATACCGATACAGGGAAACAAAATAAGATAGAAAGAACAAAAAAAGGAAAGCCAAGAAAATTGGAACTACTACGTCAGAATTGTAGTATAATTATGGAATAAAAATATAGTTTTAGCATTTCTCTTGTATATATGTTTTGGGGGAATTTTTTTTTTTTCCTGAAAAAAATATTCTTATATGATATAAAGTGAAAATTAATTTTTTGTTTTGAATTAATTGTTAATTTATTTACACATTATACAAGAGCACCTATTTGGTCAAATAGCAAGTGAAATAGGCCGTATAGCCAGCCATTCTAGAATATCAACTGGCCTGCAAATATTGAATTTGAATCTCGAGCTCCATATTAAACTGGGCCGAAACTTGACTCAGCCCATTGGGCATAACTAGATTCAATCTGGGCTCTGGTCCCAAATAAACCAAAAGGTACCTGCATCCATTTCTGTTCTATATTAGTGCTATCTATAATGTAAATTGGAGCTCGACTTTCGATTAAATTGCAATTTCGTTGATAAAAATATGGTGATTTTAATTTAAATTGAAGAAAGTGTATTGTTTGAGAGTATATATATATATATATATGATTTAAAAAGTTAGAAAAATATGCATTTTCAAATTACAGGCATGAGAATGCGTTTTAAAAATAAGGACAATTTTAAAGATTAAATTACAGTTTTACCAAATGTTTAACTACATTTTAAAATCTTACATTTTGAAATCGCAATTTTAAACAGATCCTACTATATGATACTTTCTTTTTCTAATTAGGGTTAAATAGTAAAAAGCCCATGGGGTTTCATTGCTTTATTTTTTCCCCCTTAAGGTTTGATTTTTATCACAAGAGGTCCCTATGGTTTTGATAATAAACCAAACTAGTCCTTCTATCAGTTGATCGTTAGTTGACTTAACGGAAATCCATGTGTACCAATCAAATGTTGACATGTGGCACTTACATAATTTTTTTTATTTTTTTTTTTTGAAAAAGTATTAAAAAAATTAAAAAATTAAAAAATAAAAAAAATTGGGGGTGGCTCTTGGCCATTTGGGCCACCCCTAGTATCCACTGGGGGTGGTTTCGGCCACCCCCTTGGAAAAGGGGGTGGCCGAAACCACCCCCAACCACCATTGGTGGTGGTTTCGGCCACCCCCTAGGCTCCATGGGGGGTGGCCGAGCCACCCCCATCCAGCCAAATGGGGGTGGCTCATGGCCAAAGAGGGTGGCCGAGCCAGCCCCAATTTTTTTTTTTTTTAAATACTTTTTTTTTTTAATTTAAGTAAGTGCCACGTGTCAACATTTGATTGGTCCACATGGATTTCCGTTAAGTCAATTAACGGTCAATTGACAGAAAGACTAGTTTGGTCTATTATCAAAACCACATGGACCTCTTGTGATAAAAATCAAACCCTAAGAGGGAAAAAAAAATAAAGCAATGAAACCCCAGGGGGGGTATTTAATATTTAACCCTTCTAATTAAAAGGCCAGGAGGAGGCGACCGACTATGGCCACTCTAACTAGGCGTAATCATGGTAACACCTACCCACTAGGAATTGCTTAGGAGAGGCCTATACGGAGGAAATCGCCGGCGCTCCCTCACGTCCAATTAAGTCATAGTCTAACTCAGCCCCACCATAACATTAGTAAAACCCAAGGCGGCTAATGCTAATCAAGCTTATGTGAGTGATTTTCTGTTGCAAAGAGTCGAACCCACGCCCTAGTACATATTCAACTTCATGAGAATTTTCTTAAGACCACTAAACTACCACCACTAATGATCTGTAGTCTAATCTCTAATGGTACCATTCTTTCCCGTTAGTATCTTGTTGTGCCTATAGCTACTCCTAGTGACGGTGCTTGGGTAGCCGGTGTAGGTCATGCCCCTCAACACAAGGAAGAAAAAAAAATTAAGGTAAATAAAAAAGTATTAGGTTTTTTTTTTTTTTTTTTTAAGTGTCTAAGCCAACTCCAACCCTTTTACCGAACAAGGCCTAAATTTTTTGGCCTTTTATCCTTACCTATACCAAAATTTGCCTCTGTCCTGCCTACTCCCTTCTGTCGGCTGCTTTCTAGTTTTTGGCATGCATGTGCCTTCTTGAACCTTGAACTTCATTATTTAGGAGATATTTCAGAAAATTAAGTGATTATTTTAGTTACTTATATTTATTAATTTTATAAGCACGTGGAAAGCATGAAATGTGTTTTCCCTTTAAATTAAGGTGTTATTTACATTTTTTTTTTCTTTTATTCCCTCTCCCTCTCATCTCTATTAGGGTTTCATCGTTAGCAGAGAGCGTTGTCGGAGGGGGAGAACCCGGCCCTCCTCCCCTCTCCCTCTTCTGCCTCCCCCCTCCCCTTCCATCACATTCTTTCTCTTAACGAGCTAGCCTATTTACCTGATGCCCTTAACTTTTTGGGCGATTTTTTCCTCTCATTTCCTCCTCGTCTCCTCCCCCTCCTTTGATCCCTTTTTTTTGCTCTAGCTTTTGGATCGGCCGTTCTGTGCCCAATCTATTGTCATTGCCGAACCCACGTCGTTGCTCACTCCTCCGCTTGTCCTCTTCGGCTCCATCCAGGTTCTTCGTGTTCAGGCCATTTGCCCCCGGCAACCTTCCTCCCTGACGTCGTTTCTGTTTTGGGTTTCTTGTTTCTTTGTTTTATTTCCTTGTATTTTCTCATTTTTCTTGTTTTTTGCTACAATTTGTGTTTGTTTTCTTTCTTTTTTGTTTTTGTTGTTTCTGCTTGTTTAGGTACTTTTTGTGAGTGATGCTCATGGGGTTTCACTCAAACTTTCCCCTCCGTTTGAATGCGCCGCCGATCTCTTCCGCGCATACTCTGCCGCCCACCGTCCTCTGCTGGGCCTTTTTCTCGTGCCCCCTACTACAATGAGCTTCTAATGCCCCCTTCTGTTTTCGGTTTCCGACGAACGCATGATCGGTTCTTCTTTTTGGCTGCTATCATCCTCTAAGTATGCTTTTTTATGTTGGTTATTTCCCTGTAATTTTGTCTGGATTTTTGTCTTGTTTTGTTTCCTTGTGTCGGTTTTGTTTTTGCTTGTAATAATGTTCGGTTCTCTCTCTCGAGTTGCCCAGCTGATGCCCTTCGGGGTAGTTGCTTTGGTCCAAACCTTTGGGTTGTGGGTGTGAACGTTATCTTGACTTTTGGATCAGGGAGGATGTGTTTTGACTTGGGGTTCTCTACCCTCAATGCTGAGAAATACGAGCCGAGAAATAAGAGCTACTATGCATTGGTTTAATTTGAAAATTATTCATAGGTTAGCGAATTTTGTATGAGTCTAGAATGTAATACGCCATCTTTGACGCTTGTAACTTCGTAGCTTCGGCTATGGTTGCGTCAGAGTTTTGCTCTGGATTGTTTGAGCTTTATGTTCGTTTATCAATTAATGAGATTGAACTATTTAAAAAAACAAAACAAAACAAAAAGATTTTATTTACAGGCAGGAGACATTCATACTCAAACATTGAATTAAAAATTAATTATTTAAACCCAAAGTTTGAATCATATTGTCTGAGCCAAATTAATATTAAAAATGGAAAATTACAGTTTACCCCCCTAAAGTTGACAGTGTTTTTCAACTCAAACACCAAAGTTTCAATTTTTGCAATCCACCCCCACAAAGTTTCAATTTTTTTTCAATTCGACCAATATTATCACAAAATTCCCATATTGCCCCTAATTTTTTTTTTTAATTTTTTTTTTTTTTTAAAAAAAAAAAAAAAAAAACAAATTTGGAGAAGTAAAAAATCGCCATAGGAATTTTTTTTTACAATTTTTTATAAAAAATTAGGGGCAATCTGGGAAGTTTTAGATACAATTGGTCAAATTGCAAAAATTTGGAACTTTGGGGGGGTGGATTGCAAAAATTAAAACTTTGGTGTTCAAATTGAAAAACTCTATCAATTTTGAGGGGGTAAACTGTAATTTTCCCTATTAAAAAAATATAAAATAAAATAAAAAAATAATAAGGGGTGGTTGGACAACCCCATTTTAGCTGGGGGTGGCTTGAGAGCCACCCCCAATGGCTGGCCAGGGGTGGCCGGACCACCTTATTAATAATAATAATTTGTTTGGCCCTTGGGGGTGGTCCAGCCTAGGGCTGTAAATGAGCCGAGCCGAGTCGAGCTTTGCTAATACTGGGTCGGCTCATTACAGAAGGGAAATAATCGACCCGGTCTCGAGCTCGAGCCAAGCTAGAAAACCATTGCCCGAACTCGGCTCATTGGAAACTACATTGGCTTAGGATCGAGCTTGGGCTCACTAGAACGGGAAATTCGAGCCGAGTCGAGTACTCGAGTGGCTCAACTCGGCTCGAGCTCGAAAATGATGGGTTAATTTCTTTCCAGTTTATCGAGCCCGAGCCCAGTTAACAGGCCAGACGAGTCTTAAATGTGTGGCTCGGCCTGTTTAAGGCTCGTTTAATGGTCCAATTTATCGAGCCCGAGCCCAGTTAAAGGGTCAAACGAGCCTTAAAATGTGTGGCCCAACCTATTTAAGGCTCGTTTAATGGTTAAAAAAGAAGTAAAAATTCAAATTCAGTGAACAAAAACACAAAATTCATCATAAAAATTCAATATAATTGTATGATTGTTTCTACATCAGCAAACAGCCATATGACAAACTATAAGCAAATTGGAAATGAACATAATAGAGATTACAAAGCAAATTCTAAATGAACATTTAATAGAGATTACAAACTAATTGAAAATGAACCTATAATAGAGATTACAAGCAAATTGAAAATAAACCAAAAACAGTGATTACAAGCTAACCCAAAATGAACCTATAATAGAGATTACAAGCAAACTCAAAATAAACCTAAAATAGAGATTACAAGGAAACTCAAAATGAACCTAAAATAGAGAATACAAGCAAACTCAAAATGAACCTATAATAAAGATTACAAGCAAAAAAAAAGAAAAAAAAAAGAACCTATAATAGAGATTATAAGCAAATTCAAAACGAACTTATAATAAAGATTACAAGCAAATTCAAAATGAACATAAACAGCAAGATTACTTAAAACAAAATACATCAATTTTGGTTCCCAGCTGCAGACTTGCAGTTGCCACAAACTGGCTCTCTGAGTCTCTACATTCAATGATTTAAAATTAGTTACATGATTCACATGAACAAGTTAATATAATCAAATTCAGAAAGAGATAAAAGATTATAAACCAATAAGAAAAATACAACTAAATTACACAGCCCTAGTTGCCACAGGCCCACACAGACAGTCACTGCATTTAATGAAAAAAAAAATTGTTAGATGTTTTTAACTCCCTTGCAAGTTGTCAAGGCAGAATTATCACTTAAGATTATGCAAATGGACATTTTAATGATTGTTCAAAAACCAGATCTGTAAAAACAATAGGAGGGCAGAATGAACACAAGTTGATGCATGATATAGGTTAATAGGTTTCAAGCAAACTCAAAATGAACCTATAATAAAGATTACACACAATGAAAACAGGCTGTCCAAATGTCCAATATTCCAAGTTCCACCAAAGATAGCAAAGGTATAGCAATTATTACAGAACATAACATCAAAATCTAATGTTGACATTCAAATTACATATTCAATAATCAAAGGAAAGCAGTAAATAGATTCCCTCACAGAAATGAGAAAATATCATTCATGGCAAATTTGACAATTCCACTTCCAACATTTTCCCTAAACACAAAAACAAAGTTAATAAGGTGAAATTATAAGTAAAAAAGAGCTTGGAAAATGGAAATAAATAAAATAACAAAATCATAAAGAACTTGCATTCAATGATTTAAAACTAGTTACATAAATAAGTTAATATAATCAAATTCAAACAGAGATAAAAGATTAGACCAATGAGAAATATGCACCTAAATTACACAGCCCTAGTTGCCACAGGCCCACACAGACAGTCACTGCATTCAATGAAAAAAAAATTGTTAGAAGTTTTTAACTCCCTTGCAACATGTCAAGGGAGAATTATCACTTAAGATTATGCAAATGGACATTTTAATGATTGTTCAAAAACCATATCTGCAAAAACAATTGGAGGACAGAATGAACACAAGTTGATGCATGATATAGGCTAATAGATTACAAGCAAACTCAAAATAAACCTATAATAAAGATTACACATAATTAAAACAGGTTGTCCAAATGTCCAATATTCCAAGTTCCAACAAAGCTAGCAAAGGTATATTAAAACAGGTTATCCAAATGTCCAATATTCCAAGTTCCACCAAAGCTAGCAAAGGTATAGCAATTATTACAGAACATAACATCAAAATTTAATGTTGGCATTCAAATTACATATTCAATAAGCAAAGGAAAGCAGTAAACAGAATCCCTCACAGAAATGAGAAAACAGCATTCATGGCAAATTTTACAATTCCACTTCCAACATTTTCCCCAAACACAAAAACAAAGTTAATAAGGTGAAATTATAAGTAAAAAAGAGTTTGGAAAATGGAAATAAATAAAATAACAGAATCATAAAGAACTTGCATTCAATGATTTAAAACTAGTTACATGAACAAGTTAATATAATCAAATTCTAAAAGAGATAAAAGATTAGACCAATGAGAAAAATGCAACTAAATTACACAGCCCTAGTTGCCACAGGCCCACACAGACAGTCACTGCATTCAATGAGGAAAAAAAAAGTGTTAGATGTTTTTAACTCTCATGCAACATGTCAAGGGAGAATTATCACTTAAGATTATACAATGGACATTTTAATGATTGTTCAAAAACCAAATTTGCAAAAACAATAGGAGGGCAGAATGAACACAAGTTAATGCATGATATAGGCTAAAATATTACAAGCAAACTCAAAGTGAACCTATAATAAAGATTACACATAAGAAAAACCAATATATACAATGTAGATAAACTTGAAAACAACAAAAGGAAACTGGAAAAGTGAACAAAGTAAATTACCTCAATTTCGAATCTCCATGCAGTTATAAGTTATAACTTATAATAAAGCTTAAAATAGGTAATCCAAATGTACAACATTCTAAGTTCCAATAAAGCCAGCAAAGTATAACAATTAATACAAAACATAACATCAAAATAAAATGTGACATTCAAATTACATATTTAATAAGCAAAGGAAAACAGTAAACAGATTCAGTTTTTTTAGAGAATCCCTCACAGAAAATGAGAAAACAGCATTCACGGCAAATTTGGCAATTCCACTTCCACCATTTTCTACAAACACAAACACAAAGTTAATAAGGTGAAATTATAAGTAAAAAAGAGCTTGGAAAATTGAAATAAATAAAATAACAGAATCATAACCTCATAGAAATGAGAAAAAAGCATTCACGCAAATTTGGCAATTCCAATTCCACCATTTTCTACAAACACAAACACAAAGTTAATAAGGTGAAATTATAAGTAAAAAGGAGCTTGGAAAATGGAAATAAATAAAATAACAGAATTATAAACTTACAGGTATTCGAGATTTTTTCTTAATGCCATGAATCACATAGGAGCATCTGAACAATATCAATTGATAATGATGCTCTATGAGGTTCAATAACTCTACCACCCGCACTGAAAGATGATTCTGAAGCAACTGTACTGATTGGAACAACCAATACATCCCGTGCCATCTTAGATAAGATGCGGTACTTTAAGGCATTGGATTCCCACCATCCCAAAGCGTCAAAGTTTGCATCACTATCTTCACCATTCTCACTATCATAAATGAATACATCTTCTTCAAGATAAACATCCAAATTAGTTTTTATGAGCCGGATGATGTCATTGCTTCTAACATGTTGTCTAAACCGTGATCTACCACCAGAACTACCTCTGTAACAGAGGCAACTGTAGTAGTAGCAGCACTGACTTCAGCAGCTGCTTGTTGTTGAATGATAGATGCATTATGGGCAGCAACATAAACCTCAAACAACTCTTTCAAAGTATTCAGCACAGCCTTTATGTTATCACCACAAACATCAAGTGGATAAATGATAGGAAAACAGAACCTAATCAACTTCATTTTGTATCTAGGATCCAACACAGCAGCTAAGGCCATCACCATATTAGATTCACCCCAATACTTATCAAATTTATCACTCATCTTAGCTGCTATTAATCTTATATAGTCATTCACATCCGCAGCCTTAATATCCACAATTTCTTTCATACTCCACACCTCGGGTAGAAACAAATTGGATGTAGGGTAGTCACTACCAGAGACAACATTGGTCACATCATTGGAAACAACTAAAACTTGGTTCACATTCTCAACCTTATCCCACTGTTCAGGACTTACTATCCACAGAAAAGCATGCTCTACTCTATGGTATCCAGGAAACACTTCCTTGAGTCTAATTGCAAACTTCAACA
Source organism: Corylus avellana (assembly GCF_901000735.1). Classification (NCBI taxonomy): domain Eukaryota; kingdom Viridiplantae; phylum Streptophyta; class Magnoliopsida; order Fagales; family Betulaceae; genus Corylus; species Corylus avellana. The sequence goes on from NC_081542.1 coordinate 25,951,886, forward strand.
TCAAGTAGGTGTTATTCCATCGGGTAGGAACATCTAAAATAAGTTTATTACAACCCAAGTCCAACCGCTTTGCTATATCACTAAATATATTCAACCGCCTCTCAGAAGCCACTATATACTTAATCCCCTGCCTAACAGAATCTATTATGTCCCCTATTTTTGAAAACCTTGCTTGCACCAACAAATTGGTAATATGAGCATAGCACCTAACATGAAACATAAGCCCCCCAATAGGCAAATTACCCCTCAACTCACTATCATCTCTCAAAATGTCAATGGCAGCAGCATTAGCACTTGCATTATCAACAATTATTGTAAATACTTTATCCAAAATGCCCCATTCAATAAAACTGTTTCTTAAAGCTTCAACAATAACAACACCCGAATGTGGAGGAGGTACATTACAAAAATTTAAAATCCTCTTTTGGAGTAGCCAATTAGAATCCACAAAATGGCAAGTAACCACCATATATGAAACCCTTTGGGAGGAGGTCCACATATCAATAGTTATGTTTACCCTATCAATCCCACTTAGAAGTGTTTTCAACTTTTTCTTTTCAATGTTATAAGTGGCAATGCAATCACTTTTTATAGTGGCACGACTAATTTTTTTCCAGTATGGTGTGCAAGCCCTCATGAACTTGTTAAAAAGTTCATGATCCATCATATGAAACAGATATTCATGTAGAAGTACCATATGGGCAGCAAGTTCTCTAACTTTCTTCTCATTGAAAGTAAAGTTTGTCAAGGTCCCTAAACCATCATTGACATCACTAAGTTCAAGTGACAAAGTCTTTTGCTTCTTAAGGCTATTCAATTCCACAAACTTCACACAAGCAGTTAAATGCCTACTAAGGGTGGAGGTAGTACTAGATTTTCTTACAGAAAACAACCTCTTACACCAATTACACTGGGATTTTTTTACACCATTTATTTCAATAGAAGAAAAGTCATTCTAGACTTCGGAAGTCTTTTGCCTTTCCTTCCTTTGGAAGACAGCTGACACACCTTCCCCAGCAGCCCCAGCCCCAGCCCCAGCCCCAGCCCCATCTGCCCCCATCCCCATATTCAACAACAATAGGAGAAACTAGATTAACATGTT
>NC_081542.1:25953087-25978340 GCF_901000735.1 Corylus avellana
GCAAATGTTAAAACAGATTCATGAGTTCTAAGTTCTAACATAGCAAATAATTTTAATCAAATAATTTAAAAAAATCAGAATCACAGATAGGCATAGCAAACATTTTAACATAACAGAAACATAGCTCTAACATAGCAGTTTATGCTAACATAATCATAGCTCTAACATAACAAATAATTTTAATCTATTAATTTTAAAAAATCAGAATCATAAATAGACATAGCAAACATTTTAATATAACAGAAGCATAGTTCTAACATAGCAAATAATTTTAATCTATTATTTTTTAAAAATCAGAATCATAGATAGACATAGCAAACATTTTAAGATAACAGAATCATAGTTTTAACATAGCAAATAATTTTAATCAATTAATTTTAAAAAATCAGAATCATAGATAGACATAACAAACATTTTAAGATAACAGAAACATAGTTTTAACATAGAAAATAATTTTAAAAAATCGGAATCATAGATAGACATAGCAAACATTTTAACATAACAAAATCATAGTCCTAACATAGCAAATAATTTTAATCTATTAATTTAAAAAAATCAGAATCATAGATAGACATAGCAAACATTTTAATATAACAGAATCATAATCCTAACATAGCAATTGATGTTAACAGATTTATAACGTAGCAATTGATGTTAACATAGCAATTCATGTATTTATAACATAGCAATTAATGAAAACAGACGGAACAAGTTTCTTTTAAAAGAAACCTGAAACTTCAAGCAAATGAAAACTGTTGCAGCTTGCAAATTCAGTGCTACTAGACTCCCTGAAATGATGAAATTAGCAACATTAGTTACTAGTTAGTAAATTTTTGAACAACGAAAACAGTAAACCAGAATGGAATAATAAATTAAGAATACTCGAAAAATATAAAAAGTTCGGATTAGGGTTCAGGAAAAAAAACTTAACTTAAAGTTAAAGGTAGAAGAGGCTCTTTAGAAGTCAAAATGTTTTCTGGTTCGAATCTCGTTAGCAAGCAGCAAACAAATACAAACAACTCGAGTAACGTGCAAGCAAGTCTTGCATACATGATGCATCAGGTTCATACACTCGAGTATATAAGGGGGATGGATCATGGGGGGATTTGGGAATGAATAAAAAAATGGTAATCGAGTACTTGATAGCCCAGTACTCGATTTCCATTTCCATAACAGTCAGATCAAGGGCAGTCATCTTTGTCTCTTCCACACCACAACCAAAAAAGTCATAGAACAGAAGAACAGTTGAAAACTTGAAAAAACACAAATAATCAAATAAAAACAATGTAAATAAGATAAGAAAATGAGGATTAGGCGGCGAGATTGGACGGACTAGGAGAACTTTTCTGGTTCGCAATAGCAGCGATTCACGCGATTGATCAAGAGAGTTTGGCTTACAAAACTTGTACAAGTGGCTAGAATGCCATTAGATGGATATCAGATGATCCATCAATGGCTCGATTGAGGATCTGAAACGAACGGGGTGTAGGTAGGGGGTTGAGAAGGATTTATTGTGAGTATTCAAGTATTCAACCAACCACGAATCCACGATGGGATATGCATTTAATGCTCCCTCTCTTCGTTTCAAACTCTCAAGTCTCAATCGTTTCTGCCTCTCTGGTTAGCCTGGTTACTAGCTGGTTAGGGTTCTAAGTGAAATGGAGACATGGAGAATGGAGAGAAGAAAGCAAGCGACTGACGGACCGAGCGTGAGAGGAGACTAGAGAGTTCTAGATGATTTTTAGGTTAGTTTTTTCTCAAATAAGTCCCAGCCGTTGGATCTGATTTCAATTTTAGTAATGAACGGTTGGATTTGATCCAATCTTTGTCAATTTTTCCTAGCATGCCGCGTGTCCCACTTATGTGTTTATAAGTTTTTAATCCAATACGGGCCATGTCTAATAAATTCTCGTGTAACCCTTTCAGATAGTCGGTCGATTATATAGATTAAATTAGTGATTTTATTTGAGTTGTTCGATCAGTTAATTCTAGCAAGCTTACTGTGCCCTGCAGAACACTAGATTACTCTCAGGTTAGGCGTGGTATCCAGCTGTCGTCCGTTAGACTGATCTAACGGCTGAAGTTTAATCGCCAAAAATTGGATGGCTGAAATACAAGTCAGACGTGTCAGTCTTGATTGTCGTGCTTGCATGAAGAAACGAGATTGGAAATTAATCCACCGCGTGCGTGAGTTGGTCAATCCGGTGCAATCTATACTCAATATTTCATCTTGACCGTTTAATCATGTTTTTGATTTTTTGATTTATTTCAGAACGTTGGATTAGTGAGCTCGTTAGACAAATCGGAGCACTAGATAACTATCACGCGTAGGCATGCGTTACAGCTGGCTTCCATTTTCTCAATCCAACGGTTCACGTTTAATCTCCAAAAAATGGACGGCTGGAAATAAATGTTGCACAATCAAGGCGCGTCAGTCTCGTTCACTGTGCGTTGCGTGCAAAAAGAGAAGGCCGGAAGTGATTCTCTGCTGCGTGAATTAATTGAATCCGGTTTCATTTGTGAAAAATAATTTTTTTTTTTACCGTTGATTATGATCTTAAAATTTTCATTTAATTTATGACTGTTCGATTAATAAGCTCATGGTGTTATGCGGAACACCAGATACATATCTCTGCGGGGGTGGTATATAGCTGTCGTCCACTTTGCAGATCGAACGGCTATGGAATAATGCCAATTAATCGAACGGATAAGATTAATCTAGGTAAAAGTTCAGATGTTTTCAAAATTCAAAAAAAATAAATTATCCCGTGTGCACAATTATATGTGAGCTCGCCTCTCCGTTTTCCCATAAATGATCTAAACCGTTGATCTTTAATAAAATTTCAATCAATTCAACCACAACCGTTTATTTAAGTTAACAAGTTGTTAGTTATAGTACCCTAAAAAAAACTCTAAACGTGTGTTTTTCTTTTTTTTTTTTCCTGAAAAACGTGTGTTTGGACCAATACCATTATTTTAGAACTATGAAGATACATTTGTTAGGAATTAATAGCATTGTTAGGAATTTGTTAGGAATTAATTAATACATTTGAAGATACATAACTCTAAACTATGAAGATACGGGATACCATTATTTTACAATGGTTCCAAACTTTTAGTTTATTGGAATTAATAGCATTATTGGCATTTGTTTTACAATACCATTAGATATTAGTTAACAAATTTAAACAATACTTAAAAGTTAAAAACTTAAATACTACTTAATACAATTTTTTTTTAAAAAAAAAAATTAGTACCATATAATTTAATGTTTTTAAATAGCTTATTAATTGGACAATAGACATTAAACCTATAAATATACACCTATATTATACCCTTAGATCTTAATTAGTTAATTGTACACACATGACACATTGAACCTATAATTATTATTATTATTGAATTGGACATTGGACATTAAAAATTTAAAAACCTATAAACATTAATGTAGTATATACAATAATACAATGTTAGTTATACACCTATATAATTATACCCTTAAATCTTAATTAGTTAATTGCACACACATTGAACCTATGATTATTATGATTATTATTATTATTATTAACTAATTAATTGGACATTGGACATTGGACATTAAACCTATAAATAATAACATAGTCTATACTCTATACAATGTTAGTTATACACTTAAACTATATCCTTAAATCTTAATTAATTAATTGTACACACATTAAACCTATGAATATGATTATTATTATTATTATTATTATTATTATTATTATTATTATTAACTAATTAATTGGACATTGGACATTGGACATTAAACCTATAAATAATAACATAGTCTATACTCTATACAATGTTAGTTATACACTTAAACTATACCCTTAAATCTTAATTAATTAATTGTACACACATTGAACCTATGAATATGATTATTATTATTATTATTATTATTATTATTAACTAATTAATTGGACATTGGACATTGGACATTAAACCTATAAATAATAACATAGCCTATACTCTATACAGTATTAGTTATACACTTAAACTATACCCTTAAATCTTAATTAATTAATTGTACACACATTGAACCTATGAATATGATTATTATTATTATTATTATTATTATTATTATTAACTAATTACTTGGACATTAAACTTATAAATAATAACATAGTCTATACTCTATACAATGTTAGTTATACACTTATACTATACCCTTAAATCTTAATTAATTAATTGTACACACATTGAACCTATGAATATGATTATTATTATTATTATTATTATTATTATTATTAACTAATTAATTGGACATTGGACATTGGACATTAAACCTATAAATAATAACATAGTCTATACTCTATACAATGTTAGTTATACATTTATACTATACCCTTAAATCTTAATTAATTAATTGTATACACATTGAACCTATGAATATGATTATTATTATTATTATTAACTAATTAATTGGACATTGGACATTGGACATTAAACTTATAAATAATAACATAGTCTATACTCTATACAATGTTAGTTATACACTTAAACTATACCCTTAAATCTTAATTAATTGATTGTACACACATTGAACCTATGAATATGATTATTATTACTATTATTATTATTAACTAATTAATTGGACGTTGGACATTAAACCTATAAATAATAACATAGTCTATACTCTATACAATGTTAGTTATACACTTAAACTATACCCTTAAATCTTAATTAATTAATTGTACATACATTGAAACTATGAATATGATTATTATTATTATTATTATTATAAACTAATTAATTGGACATTGGACATTAAACCTATAAATAATAACATAGTCTATACTCTATACAATGTTAGTTATACACTTAAACTATACCCTTAAATCTTAATTAATTAATTGTACACACATTGAACCTATGAATATTATTATTATTATTATTATTATTATTATTATTAACTAATTAATTGGACATTAAACTTATAAATAATAACATAGTCTATACTCTATACAATGTTAGTTATACACTTATACTATACCCTTAGATCTTAATTAGTTAATTGTACACACATTGAACCTATGATTATTATTATTATTATTATTACATAATTAATTGGACATTGGACATTAAACTTATAAATAATAACATAGTCCATATATTGTTAGTTATACTATAGCCTTAGATCTTAATTAGTTAATTGTATACATATTGAAGCTATGATTATAATTGATTAATAACATGGTTAATTTTTTTTTTAGTTACATTGACGTGTGGGTCTGGTTGGGTCGGATGATAAAACGGGTCCTGCTCACGAGCCCCCGTCGAGCTTAATCGAGCGAGCCGGGGTATGTGTCACTAGCTAATCGAGCGAGTTTCAACAGTAACGAGCGAGCTTGTACAGTGTTGAACTCGAGTTCGGGTCAAGCTTAGTCGAGCGGGTAGCGGGCGAGCTGTTGAGTGTGTTAGCTCATTTACACCCCTAGTCCGGCCACCCCCAAGGGCCCAAAATTTTTTTTATCTCTTCCTATCAATTTAAGTTTTTGGAATAATTAATTAATTTTTTTTTTAAAAAAAAAAAAATTATCTCTTCCTATTAGTTTAAGTTTTTAGAATAATTGGTAATTTAACATCGTATCAGAGCCAAAGGTCATGAGATCGAACCTTGACTCCGTCAATTCATCCTCATTTAAATTAAATATTCCACGTGTTAAGTGTTAAACTAATGATTAAGTATAGCTTTGGGGACCCTGGACCCTCCAAAAAAAAATTTAGAACCTTTACAATTTTATATATATATAGGAGTGGGCAGATTAACCGGTTACTGATTATCAGCCGTGTATCGATTTCGACCGAACCGATATTAACCGTAACTGATATATCGATATCCTTATCAGTTAAATTTTTTATACCGGTATGCTTATCAGTTTAGTTCGGTCCAGTTAGAAATTTCATATCGGTTAACCGTTTAACCGATATAAACCGTTAAGTAGGAATGCCAAAACGACGTAGTTATGGAATTATATATATACCTATGTAACCTTATCTTAATTTGGGTTTGGGTAGGTTTGATTTTTTTTTTTTTAGTGATGGCATTGGATGAGATTTCTTTGTCTTTGGTGAAAGCATTTTTCATTAACTAGTTTTGTTCGTCTAATTAGCATTCATTATATTAATTAATTCATTTGCTTTGGAAAAATGTATTTTATAATACAAAAAAAAAAAAAATTGTGGTGGATCAATATAAAAAAACTTTAATTTTTAGCCCAAAAAACAAATATTTGGGTTCCAACAAAAAGTATTTGGGCCCTAAAACAACTCATTTTTAATAAGTTATTTTAACCCAACAAAAAACATTTAGGCCCTCAAAAGTAAAAAAAAATTCATTTTTGGCTAAACAAAATAAATCAATATAAAGCCCACGTTTAAACTAACCAAACCATTTAACCGTATATCGTTATAACCGATAATTTCGGTTAAAATTTTTATTGGTCCCGTATCGGTTAAACCATTTAACCGAAAATTATCGGTTAATAACCGATAAGAGCCAAAACTGGACTGTTTTGACCGATACCCAGGCCTATATATAGCCTTATGGGACCCTGCAAAAATAATAAGCTAACTCCCTAAAAAACCAACTTTACTAAACTACAATTAAAAAAAAAAAAAAATTAATATTGCTTTGTCCATGCACAAGGGATTAAGGGAACCAGCACCTCGTTCTACAAAAAATATGGCAAGAAAAAGGAACATTCTCCAAGCGACAGGATGGGCGATTTGTGCATCCACCGACAACCACTGTCCACGACTCCACCGGAACCAGCACCAGGCAGGCGGCAGCAGAGACAGTGGCAGCCCCAGAGCCCCTGGTTAGTTTTCTATAGACCATAAATGATAAATCTTTAATCTTATGCTTTGAAATTTGGTCATCGGAGGTTACTAGCTTGAATTTAAACTTGAGAATTAGGAAGAGAATTAGAGAAATATGTTTTCTTTTTCTGGCTGTTGTTCATTATTTGAAATTGAAGGCTTGAGTTGAGTCTTGAGTTGAGAAATATCAAATATGTTTACTTTGATTATTGGATTATTTTTTTTCCCCCTAATTTGATGAGCTTGATTTAATTAATTTATTTGTTGCTATTTTAATTGCTAATGCTAATAAGAACTATTTGATGAGCCCTCTTTTTAAATTGTTTTCATGTGTTGGATTAGGGTTTAGGCAAGTATAAGCATCATTTTTTCGGTTTGAAGTGAGGGCAAAAGTGGAAGAAAAAAAATTTAAAATGGCACATAACTTGTTCATGACCGTTGACCGTCAATTTTAACTTATTTAACTGACGTAACTTCTTTAACTGACGGAATAAGACTTTTTCTCATAAAATGATAGTTTGATGAGAAAAAGTGTCAAGACGCTAAAGTTTATGAGGGCAAAAAGTAATTACCTCTTTAATTAATGAGTTAAATACTTAATAACTCTCTAGGTATTTGTAATTTTCATAAAGACGAAAATAGTACCTCTTTTAAAATTTCGTCTAAAACTTAACGGAATGTCACGTCAGCATCAATCACATTGCGACACGTGTCCTATAATTAATTAAAAAAAAATTAAAAAAGAAAAAAAAAAATGGGGGGGGGGGTTGTGTGTGGCCAAGGAGCCCAGCGGTGGCCGAAACCCAACCCCAGTGGAAACAAGAAAAAAGTGGAAACACACAGAACCACGGCGACTGTGGCAAATTCCAGTCTTTTCTTGGTTTCAAGAGCTGAATTAGACCCATCTTCTCTTGGTCTGCTGCTCTTCTTGTCCAGAATCTAAGCGGCGCATTGGAAAATGTTTTTCCATATGGAAAGAAGCATGAAAGCAATTCAGATCAAAGAAACCCAGCAATTCAAAGGATCTATAAGTCCAACACCAAAGAAATGTGAAGAACAATGAGAATCCAACCACAAAAATTACGGCTTTCAGTGGACCATTTCCCAGGTAAAAATCCCAATATAGAAACACAATTCCAAGAAAAACACAAAATTGCAAGGAAACCCAAGAAAGATCGAAACTTTAGTGCTCAAATCTTAGAACCCAGATCCCCATGATTAACAATAACACTGTAAAAGAATGTAGAAGAAAAGGGCTTCCCAGAAAAGATGAATCCAGTAGTATACCTGAAAGAGCTCAAACAAAGACCTCGCGGTCTCTCTCTCTCTTTCTCCCGATCACCCCCAAAATTTTTAATTTTTAATTTAAAAAAAAAAAAAAAAAAAATTTAGCATTTTTAGTTTTTTTTTTTGAAAAAAAAAATAAAAAAATAATTATAGTACACATGTCGCAATGTGATTAATGCTGATGATGTGGCATTCTATTAAATTTTGAACGGAATTTTAAACGAAAACCAACTCCCATCCACGACTCCACCGGAACCAGCACCAGGCAGGCGGCAGCAGAGACAGCGGCAGCCCCAGAGCCCCCGGTGAGTTTTCTATCGACCATAAATGATAAATCTCTAATCTTATGCTTTGAAATTTGGTCATTGGAGATTATTAGCTTGAATTTAAACTTGAGAACTAGGAAGAGAATTAGAGAAATATGTTTTCTTTTGCTGGCTGTTGTTCATTATTTGAAATTGAAGGCTTGAGTTGAGTCTTGAGTTGAGAAATATCAAATATGTTTACTTTGATTATTGGATTTTTTTTTTCCCCTAATTTGATGAGCTCGATTTAATTAATTTATTTGTTGCTATTTTAATTGCTAATGCTAATAAGAACTAATCTGAGTAAAAAAATTCTTACAAAATTCTTAATATATATATATATATATATATATATATATATATATATATATATATATATTGTTCGGATCCGGGACCACCCAAGACTAAATTCCTGGTCCCGCACCTGTTTGTGCGGGAACAGGGTGGTCTAGGTCAGAATCTTTGACCAGACTGTCCGCTTGGCCGGCGTCTTCTTAGTAAGGAATGAATTTCCTCCCACAGCTGACAGCACAATAGAGCAGATTGACAGGCAGAGAGAGAAGGAGCTGCAGAAAGTCCCACAAAGAGGAAGCCATGCTGCCGGTGCCGGACAAGTGTCCTCCCAGAGCAGTTGGCTCGACTCGTAGGTCCACCCCTAACTGGTTTCTCTTCTTCTTCTTCTTCTTTAAGATTATACTTTGTTGCCTTGCTGCTACTCCAACCTTTCCATCTCATTCCCGGTACCTGCTCCATAACTCCACTTGCCCCGACTTTGCCCCAAATTCCACAAATATGGTAACTGTCTTTATCCCTTTCTGTTTTAAGGTACAAATTTACCTTAATTTCTACTATTCGGTATTCATGAGGACATCCTTAGGTGACAAGCTGTTTGCATCTCTCTCTCTGTTTTTTTTTTTTTTTAGTGTATCCGATTCCAAGTCCGATGCAATTGGCCTATGTCTTGCTCTAATTTGTGTCCATGACTACTTTTGTAACTTTAATTTCTATTCTAATATATAAGTAGAGAACTATGAACCTAATATGAATCGTATAAGAAATTAGAAGGTTAAGGTTGAAGGATCTACTTGCTTAAATGAATCATGTTAGAATTAACTTATATAGTCTTATATTAATGCTCAACACCACTTAATCCCTATATGCAACATTTCGGACGATTGCATATTTCTTAAAATCTAATATTTACATGACATCTAGTATTTTGCCACCATATTTTGCTAAACTATATTCTAGATGTTGGATCAGACTTTTGACCATTTCATATGAAAGCCAATTGGTGTCCGTAAGCCAAAGCTTTTATGGCATTTGAAATCGCACTTCGCAAGGCATATTCTAAGAGCTATTTATGTGAGCAGCGAAGCATTGTTGCATCTCAACAATTTCTCTCAACATGACACTTCCATGACTCAAACCCATGATCTTAGCTCTGATACCATTTGTTGGATCAAGTCTTTGAACATCTTATCTGAAAATTAATTGGTGTCTAATGTGAAAAGCCAAAACCTTTTATAGCATTCGAAATTGCACCCCACGAGGCATGTTCTAAGAGCGGTTCACTTGAGTAGAACAACACTGTTGCACCTCAACAATGGAAATGACTTAAATGTGTTCATGAAGATTTCATGAATGTGTGTTTATGCTACCATATAGTGACATATCTTGTAGACTTAAAGTGGTGAAAGCTCTTAAGTTTTGTTTTTTTGGCAAGTTGCTCTACTAAGACTTAGAGCGTGTTTGGGATTGCGTTTGAGAAATGGAGCTTTTAAGTCAAAAAGAGCTTTTGGGCAAAAATTTCATTTTTAAGCTTTTGCCAAAATGTTTTTTGACCAATTTTAGGCTTTTTGGACCCTTAAAAGCGTTTTTAATTTTTTTACCAAATGATGTTAAAAGCACTTTTAGGCCCCTCAAACGCAATCCCAAACAAGTCCTTAGTTGAGCCGAGTTTAGTTGAATTTTCGCCAAATCAAGGTTTCAAGATGGATTACTAAACCTTGTCGCTCTACTAAGGCTTAGCTGAGCTGAGTTTAGTTGAATTTTCACCACATCAAGGTTTCAAGATGGATTACTAAACCTTGTCGCTCTTTTTTCTTTCCTTGCTCTTTGATAGCGTGGAAATTGCTACTGATTTTAGTACTCATTGTGGTGTGAATCCTTGATAAGATCTATTTAATTGCTGATTGTTTTCATATTTTATATAAATAAAAAAAATAAATAAATAAAGATATTTGTTTTTGCACCCTAACATACGTAAAGCAGGTGAGAACGTATAAAAAAATCTGGAAAATGTTCTGTCATAAAGTTCAGGTTTATTCAGATATCTTTACAATAAGGTAACACCTATTAAATGCTAAGACAACGTACAGCTGATCTATCTCAATTTATCACATTTCATATTGACATTTATCTTGTGTTCTTTGATCAGGGCAGTAAGACCAACAGTGAATGTTTGGAAAAGATTAGTAAAGTTGCATCCCCTAGATGTGCATTTGAGTTATTTGATGCCAACTTCTTCAACAATAAAAAGGTGACTTTGTCGAACTTGTAACTCATGTGTTTTCTCTGTCACTTTATATATTTTAAGAGCATTCTCAATGGAGGAGCCAACTTTTTATGCAAAATAGCTCCTCAAAACTCATTTTATCTAGTTAGCTAATGCATTTTTAAAGGTCTTCTACATCTGATTAGCTATATTTTTATCTATATCATTTAAATATATTTTTATTAAAAATTGTGAAAGAATATTCTTATAATAATCCCTTGAAAAGTGGGAAAAGTTTTGAGAGAAAGAAAACAGGTGAGAAACAATAAAAAATAAAATGGCTCTCTTGAAAAGTGCTGCTACATGTAGGCTTTTTTTTTGCTAATCTAATCAAATATCCATTTTGCATTTTTTTTTTGCTAATCAAATGTGAGTGGATTTTTTACAAATCTGATTAGTTATTTTAGATAAAAGTACCATTTGGCTCCTCCATTAGAATGCTTTAAGTAATCCATGTTGTAATTTAAAGTTTTAACCCAAAATGATGTAATATCTCTATCTAATTTAGATTCTGGAGATAGTCAAGGGTGCAAAAGAGTTTAATATCCCTATAATCAGAGCCAATCGGAAATTAGTTGCTTCGGTTAATGGAGGACTTCATAATCCATCTTCTTTGGTGTTCAATATTCCTGAGTGGGACAATGAGCAACCACAACGAATAAGCAAAAGATTTAATTATCCCTCTATCTCTGGCACTAAGAGACCAGAAAATGAAGAAGATATTGCCTTCATGAGTGTAAGTCTATTGTGGTGCCCCTCTCGCTAGTCCCCACCCCCATGATCTGTGTCTCATTATTTTCCTTCATCTTATTTAATTTAAAATATATATATATATATATTGCTTGTTCATCAGGTTCTTGAATTGGGGGAACTGATTAAGACAAAACAAATTACTTCAGAGGAGCTTACTCATATTTTTTTGCAGAGGTTGAAAAGGTAGTAGTGAATAGAAAAACACCCCAATTACCTATGTTTTGTATCATATGTAAAATATTTGTCTAATGATGTATTGTGAAAATAACACCAGGTACAATAATGTTCTTGAAGCTGTGGTCTCGTATACTGAAGAACTTGCATACAAGCAAGCCAAGGAGGCTGATAAGTTGCTTGCTCGAGGGATGTATTTGGGTACATCTCTTTTCAAGTATTGATAATACTCTCAGAGTAGCTGTCACATTTTCCAGTGTTTAAAATTTTAAAGTAATTACATAGAATGGTTTAACTCTGAACATGAAGACTCCATAAAAGCTCTCTACGACTAATTTTTGAGCCATAATCTAGCAGATATCATCATACTAGATTAATCTTGTCTTATATCCCAAATGCTTGAATAGAGACTGTTCATTTCATCTCTTTCAAGTGCAACTTTTACCAAGATATTCATCATGTATTACCTTAATAGGATGAAATAACAATTTCTTAGGGTTTTTTTTTTGTTGGTTAGTAGAGATCATGGATGAGCTCCTTTGCTTTAATGGAATGTAAAGGTCCCCTTTTATTCTTAGAACACAATTACCATACGATCTGGAATTTGCTTGTCTATTAAAGTTAAAAGTGACCTCGTATCAGTTTGATGTTCTATTGCTGTTGTGTCAAACTGTAGATGCTGGTTCCTTCAATATATTAGCAAAAGTAGCTCTGGCTCAAGCTAGCCTTGTGCTTTGACCTGGATGAAATTTAATATCATGTACCCATGTTCGTATATGTATGTCGGTTAATGGTATGCAATTTCCTATTTGATAATTTGGTTCAAGTATCTTGTATCTATAAACAAGGTGGCCAAGAAGCAACAACCTATAAAATGTTATATGATTACCTATCCTTAAAGCTTAAGTTCAAACTTTTTCTTCATAGATAAAACTTAACATGTGGAATATTTAATTAAAATGAGACAAATTACAATGACAATGTTCAAATTCATGACCTCTACTCTAATACTATATTAAATCATTAGTTATCCTAAAAGCTTGATACTTCAAACAGGGCAGGATTCTTATGGAATACCACAATCACTTTAAAACATTAATATGCCTATTTTTTTTTTTTTTATTGTTGGTTACACATTCCTAAATTAAATGTAAATTTGTGCTATAGGTCCTCTCCATGGAATTCCTTACGGGTTGAAGGATATAATTTCAGTACCAAAGTTTAAAACAACTTGGGGTTCAAAAACTTTCAAAGATCAAGTTCTTGACATTGAAGCTTGGGTATACAAGAGGTATTAAGCATGTTTGGAGGTATAACAAAGTTGTATTTTGCAAGCTTGTGACTCTTGCTTGATATAGGTTGAAAGCTGCAGGGGCGGTTCTTGTTGCAAAGCTTGTTTCTGGATCTCTGGCATATGATGACATCTGGTATGGTGGTAGGACAAGAAACCCATGGAACATAGAGGAATTTTCAACAGGTTCATCAGCCGGGCCTGCTGCATGCACCTCAGCTGGTATTGTTCAAATTTTAAATTTCTTCCAATTATTCTTTTTGAGGATTGCTTGGCTCAAGCTAGCCTCAACACCTCCATGGTGCTCTTCATCATTATAAGTGGTTGTATATATCAACAGACTTTTTTTTTTTTTTTTTTTTTTTTTTTTTTTTTCATCACAGGTATGGTTCCATTTGCAATTGGTTCAGAAACAGCTGGCTCTATAACCTATCCCGCTACTCGATGTGGTGTGACAGCATTACGCCCCACATTCGGAACTGTAGGCCGAACTGGTGTAATGAGCATATCTGAAAGCTTGGTACTGCTACCTTAATCTTCTTTATGTATGCCTTTTGTTTTAGAAAGAGGGCTATAGGCTATTAGCTCTGATACCATAATAGAATTTAGAATGCAGAAATATAAACAAGACAGATGCATATCTGAAAGCTTGGTACTGGTACCTTCTTTATGTATGCCTTTTGTTTTAGAAAGAGGGCTATAGGCTATTAGCTCTGATACCATAATAGAATTTAGAATTATAAAACAGAAATATCAACAAGAAAGACAAGATTAAAGTGGTTCGGTAATATGCCTACATTTACACACTAAAGCTCTATAGGCTACATCTTGCTTTATTTAATGATTTAATTGTACATAAAAAGTTTTAATATATAGGAGTCAAAGGGAAAGGGCTTCCTAATATTTGAGCAATGTGGGACAAACTCACTTTACTATTCTGACAGAATTTATATATATGTATCGGCTGTTTACCAGGACAAACTTGGCCCATTCTGTAGAAGCGCCACAGATTGCACTATTATACTGGATGCTATTCGGGGTAGGGATCCAGATGATCCCTCGTCCAGAGACAGTCCTCTTAATGACCCATTCTTGGTTGACATCACCAAGCTTACCGTTGGATATCTTGATGATGCTGAGATGGAGGTCAGTTGTACGTCCCAAGTGTTTTACTGTAGTTGTGTGGCACTGACCGTACTTCATGGATGCTATTATTGTATTATAGTTTATTTTCCTTTTTACCCTTTAAGTGATTCACAAGATGGCAATTTCCAGGTTGTTCATGTTCTTGCATCAAAGGGTGTTAATGTGCTTCCCTTCAAACTGAATTATACAGTCAACTCTGTTCAAGGTATTCTGAATTTTACAATGGACGTTGATATGTTGGCTCACTTTGATGAGTGGCAGCGCTCAGGGCAGGACAATGATTATGAAGCTCAAGATCAATGGCCTATTGAGCTACGTCGTGCACGCATGATTCCAGCAGTTGACTACGTTCAGGTCTCTATAACATTTAGAATAATATATAGGAGCTTAATTTCAGTTTTAAAATGGTTTACTAATTATTTTAGAGAGCTTAATTTTGTCTATAGAAAAAAGTTTGAAATAACTTTTTATAAAAGGTTTCATTTTCAAGTTTTCCAAAACTTAGTTTTGAGTTTTTTTAGAGGAAAAAATTCAACAAAGTGTTTTTTACCATGCAGCTTGGCACAACTTTTTAGGTACTAAAAACACTTTTAAGTTCTTTAACGCAATTTCAAACAGATTCTGAATGAGTATGAGCAACTGCTGCATGAACTATAGGCGGCAATTGCTAGGTCTTCAGTGTCATATTGCCGGGTTGTCATAGACATATTCAGAACACACTAGGCTTGAATTTCTGACTTTCAGTTTAACTATGAGGTTTTCAAAATGCATGGTGCCTTGGGATCACGACTAACCAGAAGCTCATGGGTCATTGAAGTGTTGAGCTTTTAGCTTTATATAAGCATGTAGTATTTGAAATTGTCTAGCTTCTTATTTTAGGAGTTTTGCGAGTATGAAGCTTTCTATTGCTATATATCCACAGGCACAAAGAGCACGGGGGAAGTTAATCCGGGAAGTAAGAGAAAGTTTTACTGTTGATGCAATCATTGGCAATGCAACTGACTGGGAGAAAGTTTGCATGGGAAATCTCGTGGGTATGCCTGTAATTGTTGTTCCAACAGGATTTAAGAAGATTGAAAATCCACCTTCCAGCACCAGCCGACGGAGAACTACCATCACCACCGGCATATATGCACCTCCTCATCATGATCACATTGTAAGCAGGATCTGTAATTCTCTCTTTTCAGTGACTACATACCACGTTAGATATTTGGAACTATTCTTGCCAGGCTCCAATAAATGGATTGCAAACTATTATTATGGACAATGAAGTGGAACTAGGCTGATTCATCTTTCTATCAACTTGCAGGCACTAGCGTTAGCAATGGCATACCAATCAGTTACTGATCACCATAAACAACGCCCACCTATTAATGATCTTGGGCCAAACGACTCGATTTGAAATCCACCTGGAGTTGCCTACCCTCCTACTCCTAGACTATTGCATCCTTGAACTATTGCATCCTTGAAGGTCCCTTACCTGCAGCATCTGGTAATCTTATTAGTTATTGTTTATTGTGTGCCCGGATGCTGCAAGATTTTAGTGCGAGATGAGAATTGATAAGTTTGAATAATTTACTTGATTGATTCTATTCCATAGCAATGTTACCTTAAATAACAAAATACAATGAAAGAGTCCCACGGGCCACGAGAAACAGAACAATAAAACACTAATGAACGGAATAACCTAACAGATAATACTTCTTAACAAATCCACTACCTAAATGTTTTCGACCTTTATGGTTTTGTTTAAAATCCAAGTCTATTTTAGGCCATAGTCGGCTATTGGAAACTAATTAATGCAATTCTTTTTTTCTTTTTTTTTTGATAAAATATTTCATTCTTCATTCATTTCTGAAATCTAGAGCCAAAGCTCTAAGAAAATAGAGCATGGTGCTCTAAACTCTAAAGATACACATTACACAAGAGCACCTATTTGGTCAAATAGCAAGTAAGCCGGCCATTCTAGAATATCAAGTGGGCCTGCCAATATTGAATCCAATCTCGAGCTCCATATACTGGGCTAAAACTTGACTCAGCCCGTTGGGCATAACTAGATTCAATCTGGGCTTTGGTCCCAAATAAACAAAAAGGTGCCTGTATCCATATCTGTTCTATATTAATGCTATCTATAAAATTAGAAAATAAAAATAAAAATGCTATCTATAATGTAAATTGGAGCTTGACTTTTAATTAAATTGCAATTTCGTTGATAAAAATGGATTTTAAATTAAATTTTAGAAAAGTTTTTTTTTTTTTTTGAAAAATATGTTTTTCAAATCACAGGTATGGAATGCGTTTTAAAAATACACAATTTTAAAAATTAAATTACAATTTTATCAAACATTTAACTATATTTTGAAATCGCATATTTTGAAATCACAATTTTAAATGGACGCTAATGATTTTTTTTTTTTCTAATTAAAAGGGTAAGTGGGGGCGACCGATTATGGCTACTCTAGCTGGGCATAATCATGGTAATACCTACCCACTAGAAATTGTTCAAGAGGGGCATAAACGGAGGAAATTGCAAACGCTCTCTTACGACCAATTAAGTCATAGTCTAACACAACCCCACCATGACATTAGTAAAAGTTGTAGAACCCAATACGGCTAATACTAATCAGGCTTATGTAAGAGACAACGACATAGGTAGAATTTGATATAGGTAGGGGTCCATGGCCCAATAGGCAAAAATAAAATAAAAATTTACCTTATATATATATATATATATATTTTACCTTAATTTTTTTATTTTTTATTTTCCTTGTGTGGAGGGCCATGGCCTACACCAGCCGGCAGCCACTCTTCAGCTCTGTCACTAGCAAGTACTTTTCTATTGCGAAGAGTCGAACTCATACCCTAATACATATTCAACCTTGTAAGAAGTTTCTTAAGACCACTAAACCACCCCAGTAATGATTTAGTGTCTAGTCTCTAATGGTACCATTCTTCCTCGTCAGTATCTTCTTGTTCCTACACCTACTCCCTTCTGTCGGCTGCTTTCAGAAAATTAAGGCCCCGTTTGGTTTGCGGAATAGACCATTAGATTAGACTAGCTAACACTAGGTATAAATAGTCCTTTGTTTGGTAATACTCTATTCTTGGGAATAGTCTATTCTCATGAGACTGCTAATCTCATACACACAGGGTTAGCTAAGCCACTAAAAAATGAGTGGCTTAGTTAATCATTTCCTGTAGAATTAAATTAATTGTATAAATTGCCACAAAAAACCTCACTTGTGGGATTAAATTTCGTTCTCCAATTCTTCTATATTTCTCTCTCTCTCTCTCTCTCTCTCTCTCTCTCTCTATATATATATATATATATATATCTCCGTTTCTCTTTTCCCTGTCTCTATATTTCGTTCTCTTTTTCTATCTCTCTTTCTATTTTCTCTCTGATTCTTCTGGTACAGTTTTTATGCATGTGCAAACGATTTTTTTTTTTTTTTTTTTTTCTCTATGCCATCTCCCTTCTCTGTATCGTTTCTCTTTTTTTTTTTTTTAATTATGTTTTTTTTTTTTTATTTCTTTTGATTCTGTATACCGTTTCTCTCTGATTTTCTTCTCTCCGTTTCTCTTTTTTTTAAAAAAAATAAAAATAAAAATTAAGTTTTTGTTTTATTTTGTTTCTTCGAATATCTTTTTTCTCAATTTTTTTTTCTTTGACGGAGAAACAGAAATCTGCAAGGTTTTTATAAAATACAAATACATAATATGTTTTTTGATTTCTTTTTATTCTCTGTACATTCTCCAACTGTATTTTTCTGATTTCAAGATTGAGTTTGATTCTGTTTTCCCCAACTATATTTTTTTTATATAAATAATTTTGTAGCATAATTGCAACCAAAAAAAAAAAAAAAAAAAAGGCAACATACCTAACATAATTAAAAACAAAAAGAAAAAAAAATTATAGTAAAGTTGTTTATGTTTTTTTTTTTTTAAAAAAAAAAAAGAATGAAAGTCCTTAATAATATAAATTATATTTGTATTATAAGGGTATTTTAGGAAATTTTATCACAATATAATTCCATTCACCAACATATTGTATTGTACCAAACGAAGGAATTGGATTAGCTAGTCTATTTCAGCGTTACAACCAAACAAAAGAATAAGAATAACTAATCTATTCCACACTCTTCTATTCCCAGTAGTAGCTAATCCTTTTCCAATGAACTAGACATTCCGTGAACCAAACGAGTCCTAAGTGATTATTTTAGTTACTTATATTAATCTTAGAAGCATGTGGAAAGCATGTGGAAAGCATGGAATGTGTTTTCCTTATAAATTAAGGTTTTATTTACAGGGAGGAAACATTCATACTCAAATTTCAACCCAACGTTTGAATCATATATATTGTCTGAGCCAAATTAATATTAAACATTTCATACAACTTGTGTATTGTATGAAATGTTTACCACGCGAGTGGACTGGCTCAGCACTTTGATTATCTATTATAGTAATCTGTCTTACAGCTGTCCGTTTGTCCTCTCATGGATCGTAAGAATAATACCATATAAAATAATGTTAAACGGGCATTTTAAATAGAAAATCATTCCTTTAATTTGGCAAGCATATACAAGAACATCTTGACTGTTTCCCTTCGGATCTTTATTAATTATGATATTTTCACATGGAAGCTACCTTTGATACCTTTGGTTAGGCTGTACAATCGAGGCAAAAGTAGTCTATTACGCACCGACTACATTGTAGGGGCTCTCTCTATAAACATTAGTAATTTTTTTGTTCCCTCTAAGCATTAGTAATTCAAATATAGGTACGATGGTATGAAGGGTAGTTCAATTAACTAAGAATAAGAATCATGTCTCATGAACCAAAAATCACTAGTTCGAATCATCTCCTTTTTTTTATGTTTTTTTTTTTTTTTGGTTTATTTTGTTATATATATATATATATATATATATATATCCACCAAATTGCAGAGCAAGAATTTCACTTTGCTTCGTCAATGTCACGGCAAACCCAACATCAAATTTTAGCATTTGTCTTCGTCAATGTCACGGCAAACCCAACACCAAATTTTAGCTTTTGTCATCAGCCCCCTCCATGTTTTATTGAGAGCCCTTGCCTTCTCTATTGCTGCAAGACTTTTACCCTACTGCCCCAATGTTTTGAAAAGATAAGAGCCCCTACCCTACCTTTTTCCTTTACCATGAGATAGGGCTGAGCAAATTACCGATTAACCGACTTCCGACCGACTTTCGACCGACACCAACTGTTACCGACTAGATGGCGGACAATAAACGGCATGATTTTTTTTATTCCGAATTTTTCGGTTCGGTAGGCGGAAGATGTTTTTTAACCGAACCGACTTTACTGACAAATTTGCCACTTTTTCACATACCGACATTACCAACACTGACTTTACTGACTTCCGACCGACACCGACTTTATCGACCTCCATTCGGTTCGAAATACGAAATAAAATAAAATTTGACGGAATAAGTCGGTGAAATAACCGACTTTGCCGACATTGTCGGTTCGAAAAGTGAAAATAAAATTTTTCTACCGAAACCGACATTACCGACCGACGCTCAACCCTATTATGAGAGTCTGAGTTCCACGTGCAATTATTGTGGCTACCCCTTCACGGTAGCAGTGCTTGATGTCTTATCTAGAAGAGAAGAACACCTAACATTGCCATTTTTTAATAACATGTGAAATGCATATGTTTTTTTGAATAAAATTTTTTCCAAGTTTGTCCTTACTATAGTTTTCCTTCAAACTAGGTTGAAAGAATTTTCTTTAACCTAATTTATAATAATTACATGTGTTCTTTGAGCATGTGAAAGTCACATTTTTTTTTTAATAAAAACCGTGTGTTTCTCACTTGCAAAGAGACACAAACTACTATTATATATTAAATTCCTCCAACCCAATTTAAAGGAAAACTGTATCCATAAATGCTACATTATCAAGCTTAAGAAGTTATGCATTAATTGCTTAAAGAAAGTATTACACATTCATCTCTTATATATCTTTTAGACAAATCTATAATTGAACAAGTGAGATCTAGGTAGTTCCATATATTCAATGATGAATTTGTCAATCTTATATGTAGAAATAGCCATCTTATATATAGAGATAGACATCCATCTCTTAGAGCATTCTTAGCAGCGTTACCAAATTTTACTCCCTTCTGGTTATTTTGACAACTCACTTTTCTAGAGTATCCAAGCAGCCTCACTATTTTAATAATTCACTTTTACTATTCCATTTAAATATTCTTTTTTAAAAGATTTGTTTATTCTTTTTTTAACCATTAAAGGAAGAGAGAAAAACGAAAAGCAAAAAGAAAGATAGAGAAATGAGTTGTTTAATTAATAGGTGAGTGAATAATAATTTTTAAATTTGATGAGTACTATTTATCTCACTACTTTTTTTTGTTAAAGTATTTAGGCTGAAAAGTGGACATTTATGCCATTTTAGTTAAATTACCTCACCAAAATAATAAAACAATAATTTTGGTGAGGCTAAAAGGAGTGCCCTTATCTAACTATAGCCGCTACACTGTCGGCGTGTGCGAGTAAATTACAAAAACTCCCTTTTTTTTTTAGTAATTTTATACGCTTACTCTCTCACATTTTTTTAATAAAATTTTAAAATTACCATTAAATTAAAATTTAATAATTAATTCCCGTTGAAATTATATTATATTTTAAAGGCCAAGCGACACATACTCTGTACACCAATAATTAGCTGGTGACTGGTGTAAAATCTAAAGAACATAAAAACCATTTCTCGCCCTTTTCGTGAAAATGACAGATCCCATTCCATGATTATATGATTTTTTCTGTTATCACGCACACGGCACACGTGCCTCGTCTTCATCTTCTTCTACTTGTTTCCGCACTGCTCGCCTGAGAGAGAGAGAGAAATTTAAAAAGCTCTCTTTTTCTTCTCGTTTTTCTCTCCCAGATTTTGAAAGAAAATGGCCGACGAACCTGCAATTACTCGCTGGTCCTTTATGGTACTCTCCCTCCCTCTCTCTCTCTCTCTCTCTCTCTCTATTTATATATGTGTGTGTGTGTGTGTGTGTTTGGTTGCTGAGAAATTGTGAGGAAAAGAAAAAAAAAATGGAGATGTTGAATCTTGGATTTGACACTGTACGGGAATTGACGAAACTAGAGGATACTAGAAGCTTCACTTTACTGAGCTTAGTAATAATACCGCCATTATTGGCTTATTCGAGTTTGGTTCTGTTTCATTTTCGTTTTTTTATTTTTATTTTTTTTGAAGAAATTGCAAGAACCGTGAAGAGGAGTTTGTTTTTTTTGAAGGTTGCTTTCTTTTTGTTTCTCTCATTTAATCAGCATCCAAACAGAGAAACAATCTCTTTTGCTGTCTTTGCTGCATGGATTTTAGTAGATTTTGGAAATGTTTGAGTTGCCGTTAGGAAATGTTTGAGTAGATTTTGGTTAATTATTCTGATCACAGTTTGTAATTGAAAATCTTGCATATATCGCATCTAAATCTGGCAGGTTCTTGCATTTATAGCATCTAAATCTAGCAGGTTCTTGCATTTATCAGATCTATTATGTGTATTTATAGGATTTTAAACTGTTTTATGATGCCAAGTTTGGTAGAAAGAGAGTGCCGGAGTCGGAAAGCGGCCAAGCAGCTGATAAACCAGTGAGTAATGGGAGTTCTTCGGCCGTGACGTCGAATGGGAGCGCGCATGTGAAGAACACATCTGACATGGCCATCTATGAACAATTCCAGAACCAGGTAGTGAATTTGATTCGTTGTGTGGTGAAATTTGTGATGGTGTAGCTTACTCAGGACCTGATTGACTTAATTGTTTGTTTCCAGGGGCGGAACTCGACACACACAAATGGAGTTTTGTCTAACGGAACTGATGAGAGACCGTAAGATTCCTTGATTCGTTGCTTTTATCTAGTTTTGGTTTGTTTTATGCTTCCACTGATATCATAGAGTGAAGTACTTAATACAAACGTTTTTATTGCATAGTCGCATCACTGTGATGGTGTATAAATGTCATTAGCATTAATATGGTGTAGAAAAACGCAGTTATCACTGTTTTTGAAAAACACTACATTAAGTTTTGCGGAAAAATAAAATGATTTAGTAATCAGAGCTTAATCTATCTGAGTTTGAATTAATGGTGCTGGAAATATTCACAGCATAGTTCTTGACACTGATCATGTTATTATTCATAGTTGGACTCAGTAGATGCTGTATTAAATGGCTATCAACATTGTGGAATTATTTCTTTTTTTGTCTTTTCAGCCTTTTACGATCCATGATATTGTGTGTTCTTGAGAATGAAACTGGGAATTACAGAGTGCTTGATTTAGTACTTCTGTGTCTCTTATATTAATATGTAGTTGGTTTCATATAAGAAATATGCAAGGGGCATTTATGAGCAATGTTGAGCCAACCTTGCCTAGCCTCCCTTTTTTCTCTTGAGCATCTCATCCTGCATAGAGTCAATTATGTTACCATTATTGCGCTTCTGCAAATATTGAGTATCTATGATCTGCGTACCTGAGTATAACTTAACTTGAAATAGCTTTATTCTTGACTGGCAGTGTAACTTTTGTTTTTTGAGGAGGAAGCCACGGGGGCCTAGGATAATATTTTAGATCTTACTTTATAAGAGTTTTGACTAAGTTATGATGCCGCCTATTGGTCTGGGAGTCCTTTCCTCCTTTCACAGGGCTGGTGCCTATTGGGTGGAAACACTACCTACTTTAAAAGGCAATGTTCTGTTTTATAAATGTGTGTATGGATTATAATTGGTTGGTTAGGGTTTATCTGTATAAAATTCATCTTTGTTATTTGGAGCAGTAGGAGCAATGTTGGCCCTTCAAACCAACCCTTCACAGACATATTATGTAATATTCAGAAAATGGGTACTATATATATCCATAGAGAAAATAGATTTTTTTGGGGGGATGTTTTAGTGTTTAACATACAGATATGAATAACACATATCTTGACATTGGTTAAACCACTGGAAAGTTAGTAAAAGTGGAGTAGTGGTGCTGAAATTATTCGACATGCTAATTCGTTCTTTTATGGACAGAAATTTTCTATAAACTGGGTTGTAGGATAACTTCTCTTACACAGTTTCTAAAAGTGACATGTGTTCCTTAACATGTGAGAAGGACATGTTTTTTATTTATTTATTTATTTATTTCAAGAGATGCATGACATTTTTAGAGATTGAGTCGGAGGAATCCCTACAACCCATTTTGTAGGAATTCTTTTATTTTCAGTTAAAGCATGGCGGGTTTTGTTGCTGAGAATGAAATATTACTGAATAACAAAAAAAAAAAAAAATTATTGTATGTAGTCTTGGAGAACATGCTAACTGTGTATGTTCACCTTTTCAGGCAGAAGTCTCTGCTTCCTCCTTTTGAGTCTGCAGAAATGCGTACATTAGCAGAAAGTTTAAGTAGGTAATTGCCGACATGAAGGAATTCACGAGGGAATTCATGTTACTACAATTGCATCTGTATTGTCTGGGTGGTGAAGGATTTCGCAGTTTAAGTTAAATAATAGAATTTTATATCATACTTAATTACTTATTGTCTTGCATTATTTCCTGTGCAGAGATATCATCCGTGGGAGTCCTGATGTTAAGTGGGAAAGCATCAAGGGGTTAGAGAATGCCAAACGATTACTTAAGGAGGCAGTTGTCATGCCAATAAAATATCCCAAGTCAGTCTTGTTAATGAACACTTTGTAGACCATAATATCTTAACAAGTTAATTATATCGCTTAAGTTAAACTGATCTATCCCACTTTTCTAGGTACTTTACTGGTCTTTTAACACCATGGAAAGGCATTCTTCTTTTTGGCCCTCCAGGGACAGGAAAGGTTTGTAAATCATCTTTCATTTATTTATTCATTTATTATTTATTTTTTGCATTTTTATTAAATTTTATGTGCTTTTCACGATATTCCTTCTAATTCCTTTACCCGGCAGTGCTGTTATACAGAGTTCCTTTATTATCTTCATTATCCTCTCCTTTTTCCTGTCAGTTTTTGTATTCAGTCTTGTCTAACCTTGAGTACTCGGTTGGTCTCCAACCCCTTCTCCCCACCTTCTCCTCCTTTTGGTTCCCTTTGAAGTTGCTTTCTTCCATTTAAATTATTACTAAGCAGAGGAAGTAATCAAGTTCAGCGGATCGAGTTTTCTGTAAATACTAAGTCATCTTCTCCAGTTTTCCTTTTTGGTGGAAACTATATTCATCATTCTTCTTCCCCTCAAAGGGATACTTCTATGAGCATAAAAAAAAAAAAGAAAAAAAAAAAGCATGTACATCATTATACCTTCACTATTGGTAACCAATTTGTGACTAACTGTTCTTCAAGAATAATTCCAACTTTCCACTGTAATGTGGGACCCGGGGATTAAAAAGATTGATTATTATTCACTTGAACAAAGTCAAAGGCACAGTAGAGTATAGAGATATTCAGGACCAAGGGAGCATCATATGGCAATCCCTAGAGGTCATATATCACATGAACAGTCTGCATTTTCCATTTGCAGTCCTCCATGTAACAAAAAACCTGTCAAAAAGTGGGTCCTAATATTGTTAAACTAATTGAAATTGAATGTGAGGACCTGTAAATTGGCTGGAATTTAAAGGTGATAAGCTTGTCTATCTTTACTTTAGATTACAATCTGAGTTGCTGTATGTGAAAATGGGCAGTCGCTACCATGACTGGAGAACATTGATTTTGCTATCTTAATGATTGACATTTTAAAAGTTAAATCAACCACCATATTTTGTTGCAGACGATGCTTGCCAAGGCTGTTGCAACAGAGTGCAACACCACATTTTTCAATATTTCAGCATCTTCCGTTGTCAGCAAATGGCGTGGTATGTCAGAAAAGCAA
>NC_081542.1:25978440-25984967 GCF_901000735.1 Corylus avellana
AAAGGCAACATACCTAACATAATTAAAAACAAAAGAGAAAAAAAAATTATAGTAAAGTTGTTTATGTTTTTTTTTTTTTTTTTTAAAAAAAAGAATGAAAGTCCTTAATAATATAAATTATATTTGTATTATAAGGGTATTTTAGGAAATTTTATCACAATATAATTCCATTCACTAACATATTGTATTGTACCAAACGAAGGAATTGGATTAGCTAGTCTATTCCAGCGTTACAATCAAACAAAGGAATAAGAATAACTAATCTATTTCACACTCTTCTATTCTCAGTAGTAGCTAATCATTTTCTAATGGACTAGACATTTCGTGAACCAAACGAGTCCTAAGTGATTATTTTAGTTACTTATATTAATCTTAGAATCACGTGGAAAGCATGGAATGTGTTTTCCTTATAAATTAAGGTTTTATTTACAGGGAGGAAACATTCATACTCAAATTTCAACCCAACGTTTGAATCATATATATTGTCTGAGCCAAATTAATATTAAACATTTCATACAACTTGTGTATTGTATGAAATGTTTACCACGCGAGTGGACTGGCTCAGCACTTTGATTATCTATTATAGTAATCTGTCTTACAGCTGTCCGTTTGTCCTCTCATGGATCGTAAGAATAATACCATATAAAATAATGTTAAACGGGCATTTTAAATAGAAAATCATTCCTTTAATTTGGCAAGCATATACAAGAACATCTTGACTGTTTCCCTTCGGATCTTTATTAAATATGATATTTTCACATGGAAGCTACCTTTGATGCCTTTGGTTAGGCTCTACAATCGAGGCAAAAGTGATCTTTTAGGCACCAACCGCATCGTAGGTGCTCTCTCTAAATATTAGTTTTTTCTTTTTCCTCTAAACATCATTAGTTCAAATATAGGTAAGATGGTCTGAAGGGTAGCTCAATCAATTAAAATTAAGAATCATATCTCATGAACTGAAAATCATTACTTCGAATCATCTCCTTCTCTTTATGTGAATATGTTAAAAAAAAAAGAAAAAAGAATATGTATTTGTTTTTTGGTTTATTTTGTTAAAAAATAAAAAATAAAAAATCCACCAAATTGCAGAGTAAGAATTTCACTTTGCTTCGTCAATGTCACGGCAAACCCTACACCAAATTTTAGCATTTGCCATCAGCCCCCTCCATGTTTTATTGAGAACTCTTGCCTTCTCTATTGCTGCTAGACTTTTACCCTACTGCCCCAATAAGAGCCCCTACCCTACCTTTTTCCTTTACTATGAGAGTATGAGTTCCTTGTGGCTCCTCTTTCATGGTAGCAGTGCTTGATGTCTTCTCTAGAAGAGAAGAACACCTAACATTGCCTTTTTTAATAACATATGAAATGCATATGTTTTTTTGAATAAATTTTTTTTCCAAGTTTGTCCTTATTATAGTTTTCCTTCAAACTAGGTTGGAAGAATTTTGTTTAACCTAATTTATAATAATGACATGTGTTCTTTAAGCATGTGAAAGTTGTTGTAATATTTGTTACAAACATTAATTTTTTAGTCATTTAAAAACATTTTATCATTATCTTCATGAGTTTTTATGAGAAAGAAAAAATTCAACTTTTAACCATTTTTGGTTTGTAACCGTTTGGTCATTAACATTGTTTACAAGTCATTAAATATTGTTTTGACCATTTGTCATTAACCCATTTATTTTTCCTTACCGTTAGTGACCGTTAGAGTTCTCAAGTTTTTATGGGTTTTTGAGAACAAGTTTTATAGTTGGGACTCTTTATACCTTATGACCGTTGGTATTAAATTCCTATCAAGTTTTATACAAAGCTTACGTTATCTTTTTTCTAACAAAGATTAGCACTATAAAAGAAAGTCTTCTCAACATCCCACGAGAAGATATATGTTTTGCAACATAAGTTTGAAAGAAAAAAAAAATTATATTCTTATATATATATATTTTTTTTTATGATTAGTTTACTTGGATACATATAATATAGCCACATAGAAGATTTTTCCACTTATATTGTCTTCTATTTCTTGTATTTTCTCTATGTGGTTTTTCATCAAGAAAATCAAAGGGTTGTTCTACTAGTCTTCGTTATTTGGAAGTGCGTCCTTAACGAAGTTAGACGCTATAGTCTAATCCTGGGAGGTTGCGTGTCAAAGGATCCGATCGCACCGAGTTATACACTTCGGGAGGCACGAATCAACCTTTAAGGACAACGCTCTTGCGTGATTCTATAGCATTGTGAGATCTTTCCATACTCTACTTTTCATCTCTTGTATTTTATTTCTTTTATTGTTAATTTTCATATTGTAATTATTTTATATCAATGAGAATTTGTGCACCATCCAAAATTATTTCCAACAATCTTAAAGGTTGAGTATGATGGTTGCACAAATATTTTGATTAGTATCATAACAATAGTATTTAAACTTATGAGAAGTCAAATACTATAAAAGTTTGTGGTATACAATTCGCATACGAGAATGATGAAATCAATTATTGGGTGGAAAGATTTTGTTGTGAAAAATTCTGATAATTGATTTGTTTATCAGAAAAAGAGCTTAATCTCATGTGTAGGTATTGAAAGTAAAAATATTTTAATTGAAAGAGTTTTTGATTATTTGAACTCAAATTTATGTTAATTTAATTTGTTTGTCAAATAATCTTTTATTGTTGGGTTACTATTTTTACAATAAATAGAGTTAAGCCTTTTTATGGATTTGTAGAACTTAGCATTTTCTTTGTTATGTTGTGCTAAGCTTGGCTGGAAAACATCCATGTAGATTAATAATAATAACAATGAGTAGTTTCTCATGGTGTGATGGAGAAAAATACATAGGCATTGCTAAATGTGTGCATAGAATACAACTTTGCTAAAGATTTTTGCAGGTAAGCACATTGTAAGAGGAAAAAAATGTGGTGCGGGTATTGAGTCGATCGGTTCTCACAACACCTACTTGGTGTGTAGTGGCGACAATCTATTTTGGAGAATATTGAGTAAAATCGTTGGCTCCACTGTGAGTTCTTAAATTATGATTCATGGATCTTGATTTATATTTTTCAAGACACGATATACAATTTTATTTATTAAAAGAAAAAAAAATCAAGTGATGAAGGTACTACTTGATTGAATTAAAATTTATATTATATGAATATTGTAATCTGATAAGTGATGAACCTCTGGTTATTACTCTATTTCAAAATTGAAATAGCATCTAGCATTTTTATTAGCAATGACATGCTAGATTAGCATAAATACATTAAGTTATTTGGTAATTCCTCATCTATATCATTCAGTTTTTTAATTTTCCTGACATGATGGTTCAGAATAAAATATATGTAATTATTGATGTTCTTATTGAGGCTCAATTAATATTTGAGAAATTTATTGTATCATAAGATTGATACTAAAGACATATTTATGACAATGAGTCAATAATAATAGTTGATTATTATTTGGTTGGGCATGATACTTTGCATATTTATTGGAGCTTTAGTTAAAAAGATTTTCTTTTAATATCTTGATAGAGCTTGTAATATGCAACTTCTATTTATAAGACTCATGTCTAAAAATCACAAGTGGTGATTACTATTTTTTTAAATAGCTTTAAAAAACTGTCAATTGATAAAAAAGAAATAAGAGTAAATGACATATCACACTTAGAGAAAAATGAGCTCATGGAAGTCATTTCTTAAAGCATTTGTGTGCTATTAATGAAAATCTATTTTATTGTGACTATTTGGTTTATTCCATTAATATTTAGCATGATAGATTAATACATGTAAATCTTGGCTACATTAAGGGAATGAAAAGAAATTAGAATATTGGAATAAATGATGAATGCTATGATTGTCATTTTTGGGCTATTCACCAAAGTGTGGGGGGAAGCCATTATTTTGTTTGTCACATTTATAAGCATTGTTTGGAGTACCTCGAAGTGTGGGGGTGTTTGGCAAATGTTATGTTACTCAAACTTAAAATGTAGAAACTTGGTTTTAAAAACCTATGATTGTGATTTTATTGGTTTTGCATGTAATAGTTCATGCTATAGATTCCTTATTATCAAAAGTGATGTTTTAGATTAAAATACTATTATTGAATCTAAAAATGCTATTTTTCTTGAGCATGTGTTTCCTTTGAAAAATAAGGAAAAATTATTTCATAAATTTTCTGTTGCTTCTAATAAATTGTTGATGATGTATAAGAATTGAGAAGAAGCAAAGGAGCTAGAACGGAAGGAATCTCGGTAATGATTTTATTGTTTATATGAAACAATTAAATCTCTAGTTGATGCATTTTTTGGTTAGAAGCTATAAATAATAAATTGGAATAAATTATGTCTAACCATGTTTGGGAACTCGTTGAGTTACCTCCTAAGACCGAATCAATTGGTTATAAATAGGTGATTAAGAATAAGCTTAAACCAGATGATACAATAGATAAGCATATGGTAGACTTGGTAGCTAAAAGCTACAAGTAAATGCATATGTTGATTATTTGATACTTATTTTCCGGTTACTAAAATTGCATGTATTAGAATGTTATTTGCCATTGCTTATATTTATAAACTTGTTGGACATCAAATGGATGTCAAAGTTATTTTTCTAAACAATGAAGAGATTTATATGGAGCTGCCCAAGGGACTAGTAATCCCCGGTATGGATTAAAAAAAGCTCCTAAACAATGGCATGAAAAGTTTGACAAGGTGATATTGTTTAATTTATATTTGATTAATGATGCAAGTAAATGCATAGCAAGTTTTACAATAATGAATGTGTCATTATTTGTTTATATTTATGACTTGCTTATTTTGTGAACTAACATTGATGTTGTGCATGAAGTTAAAAGATTTCTTGCATCTAATTTTGATAGGTAAGACATAGGTAAAGCGAATGTCATGTTGGACATTAAGGTTATTAGAGATAATTATTATATTATTTTATCTCAGATATATTATGCTCGAAAGATGCTTAAAAGATATGAGCACTTTGATTATCTGCCTATGTTTACACCATATGATTCAAAAATATATTTGGTTAAGAATCACGGTGATTGTGTTTTGCAAGAAAAATATGCACAAATCATTAATAGCGTGATGTTTTGACAAACTGTATATGCCTTGATATATATTACATATATTGTTAGTAGATTGAGTAGATATACTCATAATCATGGTATTGAGCATTGAGATGCTATCTCTAAATTGTTGAGATACTTTAAAGGCACAATTAATTTTGGTTTGTCATGTTGTGATTATTCTGTTATTTTGAAAGGATATTGTGATGCTAACTGGATTTTTGATTCAGATAAGCAAAGCCTACTAGTGGCTATGTGTTTACTCTGGCTAAAGGAGTTATCTCTTGGAAGTCCTTAAAAAAGAATTGCTTAGCAAGGTTTACTATGGAGTCAGAGTTAATTGCCTTGGAGAAGGCAGGAACTGAAGATGAATGGCTAAGAACCTATTGGTTAATTTATTTGTCTTTATAAGATAACACAGTTCCACCTATGTGTTTATTGTGATTTTCAGGCTGCCAAAGCTCGAGCAAATAATTTATAATAAGAAAGTGCACAATATTGTGAGGCAGCTTATTGAGACCGGTATATGTCCATGGACTTTGTGAGGTCATAAAAGAATTCTACAAATTCTTTGACCAAGCCACTAGCAAGAAGGCTAGTGAGAGAAGCATCGAGGGGGATAGGACTGATACCCAAATCATGACACTATGATTGATACCCAACCTCTGTGATTGGAGATCCCATGAATGAGGTTTAATGGGAAACGAAGTCACAAGTGAAATGAGATATGGTACTGTCAATTTATGTTTATTAACTATCTTGTTGAAAAGATTAGTTATGAGTCCATCCCTATGGTGTAAGACAGTATAAGATGCAGAGTGATTAAGGATGAGCTTAAAGCTCTTAATGGATCCATAGTCCCTACTTGTTGGGATGGGGTGTTCCCTGCACACACTCTTGATGGATACCACCTATATGAGTGTGGAGTTGCTATCTCCTATGAGACTTGGGTAGGTCTCTAGAGCGCTCATGAAAGCCATTTTATGGTGTAATAACAAAAGATGCAGATTGAGTAAGGATGAGTTTAAAACTCTTAATGGGTTCATAGCCCCTACTTTTTGGGATGGGATGTTCTCTGCACACATTCTTGATGGACGCCACCTATGTGAGTGTGGAGGTGGTGCCGCCTCCTATGAGACTTTGGCAAGTCTCTAGAGCACTCATGAAGCCCAGAGGCGCATGGCCTGTATAAGGCGCCAACCCGCTATAGAACAACCCAATTTTCTTTCTTTGATTTGATTTGACTTTTGGTTTATTTGATTTGATTTAATTTTTTGTTTTTGGAGAAAGTTATGTGGATGATAAGTTTGTTTAACTTGTGGATTTGGTTAAAAGAGTTTAACTCTACCATGATTCATTAAGTTCCTACTTATTTATCCTAGGTGCGGTTAAAACTTTCGGGTACCGCATCGATGCATGCTTTCAATCTCCTTCTATTTTAATGTTTGTAACATGTG